>NC_022027.1:18436088-18438179 GCF_000317375.1 Microtus ochrogaster
AGGACATTTTCTTAAAATGCTAAGTGCTTCTTACAAACCTAAGCAGCAACATTGTTAGGGAAAACAAGGCCCTGCTTGCTTGTTCCACCCAGTTCAACATGCAAAACTGTCTAGTGCCTCTGAGAGCCATGTACATTGCACCATTATTAATCACTCAGTGGGTCTGTGTTGCTGTTAAACAAGCTGTAGCACTCTGCTCACAGAACCCATTTAAATGCTCTGTAGCAGAACCTTCCCAAAGACCCAGAGTTCATGCTGGCAGCATGGACCAGGAAACTGGCATAAACTGTGAAGGTTTGTGGTTTTCTCGGCTACCACTGAATCAGGAAAATCTTTCTTAAAGAAGCTGCAGCATGCTGCCAGTAGCAAGCAAATGTCTGGCTACCAAGAAGCCATGCTTAACTCTGTTGTTTTGTGTCTAGAATTACTTTTTAAGCTTTCTTAGGTTTTATGTGAATTTAGCCAGCACACAGTGAAGTGCCAAGAAAAGATACTTTAAAAAGGATAAAATGAAAAAAAAAAGAAGCATGGATACAAATTATGGAGGCTTATGACAATGTGTAAAAGATATGATTTAGTCTTAAGGAAAAGGACCTAGCTGCAACAAATTTAGGCATTTGTTGTGTACTATACCTAAGAATAAGTAAAAAAAGAGAAAATGATTGTGAGGACACATGCTACAGCAATTATTAATGACATCAAAGAATTTATGTGGAACTAAAAAATATTTCCTTATATTTCTGTACCAGTATTCTTCTTCATAGAACTGCCCATTGCCATAGTGAATCACATGATGTACATATATGGTGATAATGACTTTATCTGTGAAGGATCAGAAAGAACATCTTTCAGACTCTTTGAGCCGTAGCTCTGTTGTAGTCATTTGCCATTGACCTGGAAACTGAAAAAGACTTAATGTTTTAAGAAATAAATATAGTTTGCTTCTAAGTTAGTTATTATAAATTGTTATAGTTGGTCTATAAATTATCACAGATTATTCCTAAATTAGATAAAAATAAAATATTCTGGGAGATTACATTGTTTATTATAATAGAAAAACAAGCATTTAAAAATATCTCTAGATTAACTTTTAACATTATGTCGTAACTCAATGACCTATTTTTCTTCATTTGTATTTATTCTTTGAGGACTTCATACATTTTGTATGTTATAATATTCTTCCTTATCTTTCAAATCCTTCAAAATCCTCCTCTATTTTCCTAAAAACCCAGCTTCATGTTCTTTTAAAACAAAGCAAAAGAAAAGGGTTACCAAAGAGTACAGAGATTGATTTCCTTTGAAAATCTACTCCTTGGGATGGTTTAAATAATCAGTTTTATTCTGTTAAAAAAGGCTAATTTTTCTTTTTTTTGACCTTGAACTTCTTCTTATCTATTTATTTGTTTATTTATTAAAGATTTCTGTCTCCTCCCCGCCACCACCTCCCATATCCCTCCCCCTCCCCCAATCAAGTCCCCCTCCCTCATCAGCCCAAAGAGCAGTCCAGGTTTCCTGCCTTGTGGGAAGTCCAAGGACCTCCCACCTCCTTCCAAGTCTAGTAAGGTGAGCATCCAAACTGCCTAGGCTCCTACAAAGCCAGTACATGCAGTAGGATCAAAACCCAGTGTCATTGATCTTAACTTCTCAGCAGTCCTCATTGTCTGCTATGTTCAGCGAGTCCGGTTTTATCCCAGGCTTTTTCAGACCCAGTCCAGTTGGCCTTGGTGAGTTCCCAATAGAACATCCCCATTGTCTCAGTATGTGAGTGCACCCCTCGTGGTCCTGAGTTCCTTGCTCGTGCTCTCTCTCCGTCTGCTCCTGATTTGGACCTTGGGATTTCAGTCTGGTAGGACCAATCATTTAGTAACAGCTTCTTGGCAAAAGGTTGTACTTTCTGCCTATTTCTCATCGAAAATGCTGGGATGTTTGTCCTTTTTAAGTTTATACAGGTCTTGTATACACTTAGACTATCTGAGTTCTTATTGAGTCTTCCCTGTTGTACTTAAAAGGTGCTGTTTTCTTAAAATTGTCCAGCACTTCTTATTCTGCATAGATACCAAGCTTTAAGAAGGGTATGTCAATGTGTTCTGA
>NC_022027.1:18439334-18474280 GCF_000317375.1 Microtus ochrogaster
ACGTAATGTGCTGGCTTTGTGGGAGCCTAGCCAGTTTGGATGTTCACTTTCCTAGATATGGACGGAGGGGGGAGGACCTAGGACTTAACACAGGTCAAGGAACCCTGACTGCTCTTTGGACTGGAGAGGGAGGGGGAGAAGGATGGGAGGAGGGGGAGGGAAATGGGAGGCTGGGAGGAGGCGGATTCTTTTTTTTTTCCTTTTCTCAATAAAAAAAAGTTACCTCTAAAAAAAAAAGAAGAAGAAGGGTATGTCAAATACATATGTAAGTCAGGGATAAGCATTTAAAGATTCTCTTTCTCTGTATACTGTCTATTTTTGTGCTTCAGTGTTTATTACCATCCACTGCAAGAGTAAAGTTGAAGGCTGAAGGTTGACCGTGTCTCTGATATATGGGTATGGCAATATGTTCATAGGAGTCAGGCTGTTGCCATTCTCATTTAGCAGAATACTAGTAAGAGTTTTCCAAGGGGCCATGATAACCTCTTTCAAGTTATTGGCCTCATAAATAATAGAAAGTATGGATTTCAACTATTAGAGCAGACATTAAATAAAAACAAAAGTGGTTAGTTACTTTTATAATATTCATGCTATAATTGTATAAGTAGGCGTTTCTTGTAGGCAGGTCATTATTATAGCTCACAAGGTTTGTAGATGGTTAAGATTAGTGATTCTAGTGTACACAAGAAGGTGTACAAAACCTTCTTAATCTATGAGTGCTAGTCATTAAGAGCTAAGCTTTAAATTGAATAGCAACTATATTTTTTTATATTCCGGGCTATTTATATGCACTGTTATTAAGTTTATCATCTTACTCTCTAGCTGTAGAGAGTAAACAATATCATTGGCAATAGTCTCTAGGACCCATTGGCCAACAATTTAAAAATAAAAGGATGTAATTTACTTGTGATATTGCTGTTTATTTGGTAGAATATTATGTCCCAATGAGGTGCTGTCTCCATCATTATATGGTGACTCCACTTAAATTCCCTTTGTGTATCTATGTGCTTTAGAAAATGGCTAAAGAAGCAGGTCTTAATATGGCATTTCAAATGATCTTTAGTTTTAGATATCTAGTCCCATAGCCCTTCTTTTAAACTGCCTTTCTCTCCTCCATCTCCTTTAATCCCCTTCTAATTCTCCTTTTTCTCTGTAATATTATAGTGTAGTCCATATTTTAGTTTCATTAACTCCATAATAATGTTTTTACATTAGAACATATTCTCCCATGCTTGGAGTTAGGATTTTAGTATATTTTTCTGGAGGGATGCACTCTAACTCCAATGATTATTTTAATTACAATACAAATGTATGTATATAAAATACAAAGAAAAGCAACAAAAAAAAGAAAATAAAATATTGAACTAAACTGGCTGAGGCCTCAGATGCATTAATTTGGGAAATGAGAAATTAGAATATGAATCAATCAAAATCAAAATTATAATCATGCATAATTACAACAGAAGAACAAGGAAAGCCAGAATAAACCAAAGTGTGTTTTTCAATCTCTGATGATGATAAATTGTCCTGAAAAATATCGATGGGTGAACACACAATGGTGATCCCATCAGAACCAGTGGAGCTACATTATAAGGTTAACTGTCATTTTTAGCTCAAATATACACCCAGTAAAATACAGGAATTATCTATGAAGTACTTAATTATGGGAGAAAATATAGTAATGATGTTATCATAATGGTAGCATACAGTAACATGTTCTTTGGATACGAAAAAGGAAGCAGGATAATTTCAATTAGAAACTAAGATGAATTCCTGAATAAGATGTTAGAAGTTTGCAATTCTAAATAATCATAGTACTCCACAGCTTAAGCAAAACTACACACTGGGTTTCTGGAGAGTATTTTACCTCATGGCAATTTTTTTTTCATTTAGAATATGCTATAGATATATGTTTTCCAAATAATTATTTCAAAGCTTATAAGAACAAAAGCATTTAAAAGCCAAAGTTTCTATTTTTGTTTAATATTGAGATATTATTTTCTTAAGCAGAGAAAGTTTACATAAAACAAGCCTGCCATTTTGTTACTATGAAAACAGGAAGGAGGAATTTATGTTACGCCACAATTTCTCCCTGTATGAGAATCTTCTCATGTTTAGGAGCCCCATTGATTGTTAATCTTCCAGGCATCTTTTCATTCTAATTACTTAGGGTCTCTATTTTACTTTATCGTTTTTTCTTTACTGAAAGATTAAGACAAGGTTTGAGGGTGAGCATTTAGAGGACAGAGGAAGAGCAGCCTGGCTCAGAGAGAGGATTAGCCACTTGTGATTTATAATCAAGCATATCAAAAAGAATAATCAAGCATCCGATGAAATTCTTCCTGAGGGTAAAAGTGAATGATTAAAAAGTTTCTGTGAAAGAAGCCTGAATCAGTGTAACTATTAAGATAGCCATTCTATGTGAACACTTTTATTAATTTCTGAAGTACCTTGCCAATTCTCATTCAGCAATGAAGACTTAGAGTAACAGTCATTATGTAGAATTCATGCCAAGTGTTTGAACTATGAGGCATAGGCTGTGCTAATGGTGAGGTGAACTCATTTAACGTGTACACAGATTTAATGGAAACATTCTACCAACTGAGAAACAGACATGCAAATATTTGCATGGGAATTTATGACATTCTCTGTGGTATAACAGATTAAAGTGGGACAAAATGTGCATAAACCTTTCAACAGTGAAATGTTAAACTAAATAAAAAACAAAGATGTCAAAAACCATATCCCCAAGAAGGTGGATGGTGATTACAAGTTCCTAGCACTGCAAAGTGAACCAAATAAATTTTCTTTGGTTATTAAGTTGTTATGCACACAGTCTTCCTAGAAGAGCAGGAAGTTGTCTGCATCTGTAAATGCTACCTTCATCTTATTTATTTCAAGCAGCTGCTAGGAAACAATGAAATTGTGTGTTGAGTTGAAGATAACAAATTTTTATCGACCACAAATTTATTTGCATACACCGGAAGAGCAGACACACAGGGGAAAATGGTGAACTAGAAAAAGAATGAATGAAAGAACTATGTGTGTAGACTGGACAGCTTCAAGGATGCTCCGTTCTGTGTGTGACACTCTGCTCCATCATTACTAACACATTGCTAATAGAAAGAATCAATTTAATTCTGCATTTCCAAGTTAGATGAATCATTTGCCAGAGCTGGTTTTTCCTCTCATTACTCTAAAGGACGACCTTCCCTTCTACATCTGGTGATCAATATGAATACATGCCTTTCAGATTCACATTTCCATGTGGCATCCAATGCAAAGACATGCCTGTACCAGTTTGATCATTCCCAGACAATAGACAATATTTCAAGGCTTAAGTAAAACAGATTTAATTGCTAAACAAGATTTCAAGGAACTGAACTTCATTTTAATCACAAACAAGCTGCAAGGCAATTTTCAATTACAGCAAGCTTTTTTATTTTTCTCCAGCTGTGTTTCCCTGCTGATTCCTGAAATTACATGTAAGTTGTCCCAGATTTTCAAGTGGTGTACCTACGGAGGTTTTTCTTTTGTCAGTTGATGAAGTATCTGTGATTAGAACTTAAATAAATTGGCATTTATAAGATTCATTACCCCACCCTGTAAATTTCAGGACATGATGATGAAGCATAAAGATAGCTGGAGATATCCCCAGGGACAGTATTGAGCCTAATTAGGCTGCTGGTGCTGGAAGACATCACCTCTGCTGCAGGAACATCAAACGATAATGGGAGAGCTAAGTCCTAGAAAATGGAATCTGTTGGGTTTTAAACAATCAGGTCAACAAGGAATTGTAGTTTAAAAGTTTTACAAAGTCCCTGCTTTTAGCAAAGTTTGCAGCTGTGTGTTTCCCCTAACAATTGTTTTCACATAAAGCCTTAGTGTTGGCAGAATTGAAAATGATTGTATTTACATTTGGAGAGTTCAAAGAAAATCTGGCACTTACAGGAAGCCCTGTATTATTCTTTGAAAAAATAAGAGAGCAGTGTTATACCCTACAAAAAAAGAAAAGCAATACTCATGTCATAATTTGCTCTGCTTCGTTTATGAATCTAATTACTACTGGTGTGCCAATTCTAAGTCCCTTCATTTTTTTTTTCTTACTGGTCACTCACTGATGAAATGCAATTGTCAGTTCTTATTTAAAAGACTTTTTTTTACTACTTTTATAAAGCTCTGATACAAAAACACAAAGGTGAAATCTGTGTCAAGAGAAGATGTGAAGTCAGAGATGCAGAGATGCAAGAAAAACAAATACAGAATGTTCTCAAGTAGATACAAAACATACATTAGATCACTCACAGTAGTTTTTTTTCCTAATTTTTGAAAAAATATGAGGTGTCAGTGACTCACTATAAATTTGAAAAAGTAATGCAAATGTACAAAAAAGAAACAAAAAACAATTGAGTTTTAAGTATAAGAATTGCTTCAAGTTGTTTGTTTTGTTTTTGTAAACTAAAAATAAAAGGTTGGTGACTGAAAAAAAAAAAACAAAACCAGAACTAAACAAAACATATTATAAAAATTCAGGAACAGCCCTTGGACAAAGACAGAAGAGCTAGAAAAACAGTAATTGTGGTCGAGTATCTATACAGTGGAAGAAGTACAACACAGAGACAGGACATGTCTTTGGGGATCTCTGGGCAGAATTTAGAGAATTTTAATGGTTTTTGTGGGTGCTGAGATTTTGCCTAATCAGTCTTTAGGTGTTTACTATGAGACTGGAGAAAACAGATTGGAAATTAGAGATGTGTAAAGACAATGAACTGGAAACATATTTTGGTAGATTTGGAAAATGCAAACTAAATTAAATGAGGCATAACAGTAGCTTGAATTTAAAAATCTAAAATGGAAATTATTTTTTTAGTCAGTTGTTTTAAACAAAAGTTGTGAAAGAGGAAAAAAAAAGAAAACAAAAGATATTTAAGACAAGACATGCATGACTTTTCATAAGTCATGGGGATTTTTTTTATATAAAACAATGAATAGGTTTTCTGAAACAGTTATTTTTCATTGTTGAATTTTTATACTTATTATTAGCATTTGAGTCATTATAGGTATAGCAACTATGTGAGACCTACCTGTAAAGTGCAGATTTCAACATTTCATGAACATTTATACATTCTAAGAAGAATTTAACAATGAAGGAACCCTATTATTTTAATACATGCCATACATGTTTGCAAAATTTAATTAATATAAAATATTCCAAATATTCCAAGTCCTCTTACATGCTGGATGATTTTATCCTAATTTTCACATGACTATTGATTTTTCAGAACAAGAAATTTTAGTACAAACATGATTGTGTTACATATATAAATGCATATTTTAGCATTATATTTTATTATCTTCTGAGTTTCTGTTTTTAATCACTATTTCTACTACTACTATATGATAACATTTTATGCTTAAACTATAAGAATCATATCTTAAAATAAATTTATGATCTCCAGTTGTAACTCTTACAGATTTAGATATATTATTGGATATTATTGGACCATGTGTATGTATGATATGCAGTTAAGGAGAAAGTGTGAAAACACATAATAACAATGCCTAATGGCAGGAAAAAATAATTCTTCATATATATTTGACTGCCTTTTTGCTATTCTTGTTTTGTAATCCACTGGGTGCAATTAGTGATGCTTGAATACACATGTGTTTCAAGCGCTAGGGAATTTGTCTCCCTCCAGAGGCCTTTTCCCTGAGAAAACTGGCTAACCTGATTATCTCTACCCCACAGTCATCAACAGCATACCTCCTCAGTTAGAATTAGCTCTCCAAAACTCTCTCCATCCATGCCAGAACTATAACTGGGTTGACCTCATATAGGTTTTGTGAAGTAATCTAAAGCATCTGTGAGATAATACTTGCCATCATATTGGGCAGAAAAGACAACTTTTCACAGGACTCCTTCCAGTTTCCTGACACTTTACACTCTGCCTGCTTGCTCTCTTGTGATGGTCACTCAACCTTGGAAAGGACAAAGGTCACGGTGTAGCTCTCCCATCTCTGGCTGAGCACTTGCAGTCACTTATTCTCTCCAGCATGTTGATGAGGTGAGTCTTTCCAACAAGCATTGAATACTATACAATGAAGCTTCTCCAGCTCAACTCTCAACTTTTCAATGCTTCAGTTACATAAAACATCTTTAACGTTTTTTTTTCTATTCTAAGTCTGCTTACTTTCTTGTTGTCTTCTGAAACATTTAGTTAAAAAAAATGTCCCATGATCTAATTCAGTTTTGACACAATTTTAAGCTCAGTATAATGTAAAATATCAAAACTAACAATTTGAGATTCATAAAATAGTGTTCAGGGATCCATTTTTTCCCTAAAAATCTCCCTTCCATATAATTTCATGAGGGTCATGTATTTATTTCATGTAAGTATGGCTAAGTAACTATGCACACTGATACTCATTCAAAGTAAAATCCAAGAAAGACTATTGAATTGATTTAGTAAAATAATTGTACCTTAGCTGGATTATATGTTCTTTTATTAGAGATGTGTTTTTCTTCCTTAATTTTATTACATACTACTGCTTCAATATCCAAGTTCTAAAAGTCTAGCTGGCAAATAGAAATTTTATTGATATCATGTATCTATAAAAGCCAATTTTTGGTCTATATGGTATATGAAATCAATCTCAGAAGAAAGAGTTTAGCTTGACTACCAATTTACTCTATTTTAGAAATTCATATTTCACTGACAGAGCTATTCTGTCAGTGAATATTTTAGTAGCGCATGTTAATAACTGACAGTATAATACTTATTTCTGCATTAAAATACTCATTAGGGACAGACTGAATAATGAACTCCCCAAGTTATAAATTAGTTTCCATTAGATATTAGTACCTTTTAAAGTATTCAATAAATATTAGTTTTCAGTAATTTTTTATTCCTATTCTAGAAGTGTAAAGTTAAAAAATAAATAATGATAGTGAAGATATATGCTTATAATAGATTTTTAATTTTTTTATATTTTTAAATTTTTATAAGTCAACACTAACATTTTCAATGTAGATATCTATATATGTCAAATTTTATGTTGCCATTTAAGAGAAACTATCTCTCCTTTGATTAAAAATATGATGATTTAGGTTAGATGGAAATATTTAAATATAAAATTTGACCATCACATACTACACAAATTAAATATATTATTTTATAATATGTACAAATTGCAATAATTAAAATACCAGTAATATAAAGGAAGTGAATGTGTTTGTGAGGATATTAAATAGTCAAAAATTTAAATTCTATCTTGGATGAGTTGAGAGGAAATTATAGCTGTACTCAAATATACAAATAGTATCAAAATGACAATAAACTCTGTGAAGAGCCCATCACTAGTGCTAATCACTCTGCATTTTATTCTATTCTATTACTCCTGGATATTTCAATTATTGCCTCAAGATTCATTGTATCCATATTGGTTTTTCCTAGTAAACATATCTATAGTCAGACTAAATAATTAGTTAGAATATATACCATCGTTCTTAGAAAGTTTATCCTGTCAATACAACTAAATTAGAGAATCTATCTCTGGCAAGTACATGTTCTAAATAGCCAGGTTCTGGGGAGTATAAACAATGGTAGCAATTGAAGAGAGACAGTACTTTGGCTTTCAATCCAATCATAAATTAGAACAGCACATCAAATTTCCTGACCAACTCCTAAACTTAACCATAAACCATAGACTCTAAACTCAGTTACATGTATGATTAAATGACACAGAAGTTTAACAAATAATATTTCACAAGGATGTCTGAAGTCAAGAAACTCCATTGTTGTAGAAAGTGATGTGGGATTTTCTTCTGCATGCTATGATGAATAAAGTAATTTTTTGACCACATAGCAACGCTATAGGGGAACAGAGCTAGGTGAGAGAGAAGGCAGAGTCAGAGATATTCCGTGTAACCCCACTGGAGATAGACACTGGAACGTTAGTGAGTAAGTCATAACCATTTGGCAATACACAGATTAATAGAAATGTGTTAAATTAAAATGTACGAGTTAGCCAAGGAGAAGCTAGAGCTAATGGGTAAAGCAGTAATTTAATCAATACAATTTCTGTGTGATTATTTCAGGTCTGAGCACCTGGGAACATACAAGCAGCCTCCTCCAACACAACTAAATTCTTGTTAAACCTGAGAGGGCTTGCAAGGGAATTCTAGACACTAAAAGACAAAGTTTGGCTGCAGTTTTCATTTTCTGAATGGGCTTTGCTCACTGGAGGCATGCTTTGGCTCCTTTTAAGAGAGGTTTTCCTGATTCACCAGTAGCAGGAAAAAAGCTGTGCTGTTTTGAAATGTCAGCTTTCTCTGCTGTGCTGCCAACATGACCTCTAGTTCTTTCAGGAGTTTGTGAATAAAGTGCTATCTATTGCTTGGTGGTAACATGGATCTGCTGTGTGCCTAGAGATGTGGCATTGTGCATGGCTCTCCGAGGTGGTGAGCAGCTCCGCCATGCTGGGCTGGGCATGGCAAGAAGGCAGTGTCGTTTTTCCCCTAGCAATGTTGCAGCTTAAATTTTTAAGAAACTCTTAGCATTTTAAGAAGTGTTCCTAAACAGCAAAGACTTACAAATATACTCTAGGACAGATTCAGACGAAAAGACCTCTAAATGGGTCATAGTGTTGGATAAATGTACATAGGCTTGGGAGAGAGAGGGAAAAGCATATAAACAATTACAAAAAGAACTAAATGCTATTAAAAAGGTAAGAGACAGTAATGATAGTCATTGATTATAGGAGTAAAAATATAACAAGCCACATAAAATAGAAAATACACAGAGAGTCTGGATTGTGTATATTATTGTGTTTTCTTTGATTTTTTTGACTCTTTTGAATGTAATTGGCCCTCATAAGCTCATAAGGAGTGGCACTATTAGCAAGTGTGGCCTCATTGAAGTAAGTGTGGTCTTATTGAAGGATGTGTGTCACTGTGGGGGCAGTTTGCTTTGATGATGTTTTGCTCAGTGTGAGAGTCCATTTCTTGTTGTATTCTGATCAAAATGTAGCCAGTACCATGTCTTCCTACATGTCAGCATGCTCTCTGCCATGATGATAATGGACTGAACCTCTAACACTGTAAGCAAACCACTACTAAGAAATATTTTCCTTATAAAAGTTGCCATTGTCATGATGTCTTTTTACAGTATTCAAAATCATAATTAAGAAAAAAATGTTACAATGAATCACTTTAAGGAATCATGTAAAAGATGAAATGTAAAAAACAACACAGTGCTTAAACATGCATGGTTTTAGATGGCTTAGATGTTTGTGATATCATCACTCAAGGTTCCACAGCCATCCTTCATGCTGTCTATCTAGTATTTTGGGGGCCTTCTTCTTTGCCGTACCACATGCACTTTTCCAAGCAGTGCTATCTTCGGGTATCTGCTATCATTCATTCTTGTAACATAGCTCAAGCGCTGTTTCTGTATTCTGTAGTTTATTTTCCTCTATAGATAGGGATTTTTTTTTAAAAAAAAATATCATCCTTGCAAAGCCTATCTCTTCATGTGATGCCTAGAATCCCCCTGAGACATTCCGTCTCAAACACATTCAACCACTGTTCTGAGGAATGTTTCATTGTCCAGATTTTGGAGTTTTAAATTAGGCAGTGCAAGACAAGTGTCTTATATACTTGTAATTTTGTTGTTGTCATTATGTCTCTTTATAACCTAACCTTTCCCAGTGTCTGGAATGCAGCCATAGCTATTCCTATCTACATCTTGACATCTGAAATAGTGCCCTTCATTGAACTAATGTTTACCCCAAGATAAAGTTGAATATTTGCTTGAGGTTCTAATTCTCCATTACAATTCTAAAATCCATATTCACTCATCCCATGTGTTGTATTTCAGTCTTCTTCAATGTTTACTTTCATACGAAGTTTCCACTTACTTCCACTGCTCTATTTACCATGACCTGCAGCTCATTTGGACTTTCAGAAGGCATCTATATTTACTTATATTATTAGAAATTAATAGACCAAAATATGTTAGACAAATTTCACAGAACATGTGGTTAATGTAAACAGAACAAGAAAATTAAGTCCTAGGTGAAATCCAACACTATTATTCTGCTAAATGAATATGAAATTAAAATGACTGTCTCCTGCAGTGGCTCCATAGCTTCTCTGTGACTTTGCCTTCTTTATCCAAGCATTCAGTTTTGTTTTCCCTACCTAGCTCTGTTCTGCCCTGCTCTGCTATAGGCTCAAAGCAGTTTCTTTATTAACTAATGGTATTCACAGCATAAAGAAGAGAATACCACATCAAACTAGTTGAGAAGGTATTCACATTTCAAATCTGTTGTGAGAAAGGGAGAAGATTTTTAGTGAAGGAGCACCAGGCAAGTAAACCAGATTACAGGGAAGACCCCTTTCCCACAACTAACAACAGACTTTATGAGGCTGAAGAAAAATATCACAAAATTTAATAAGAATAGATTGGAGGGAAGTGAAGGAATAGGGGAATATGAAGTGTGAAAATGTGAAAATTAAATGTGTAAAAGACAGTATATTAAATTCTCAAAGAATTAATAAAAATATAATAAACAATAGTAATTCAAATTTCAAATATTAGTAACCTTTCTTAAATTTATCATGAAAAAAAAGCCTTAGTGAGGGCTGGAGAGATGGCTCAGAGGTTAAGAGCATGGCCTGCTCTTCCAAAGGTCCTGAGTTCAATTCCCAACAACATCATGGTGGCTCACAACCATTTGTAAAGAGGTCTGGTGCCCTCTTCTGGTCTGCAGGCATACATGCAGACAGAATATTGTATACATAATAATTAAATATTTAAAAAAAAAGCCTTAGTGGAAAAAATAACAAGTACACACACACTCACACATACATACACTCACATTAAATATATGTGGCATAAGTAACTTTCATATTATGTTCAATAGTAGTGATGTATTTAATAAGTTCATGTGTACAACTGGTGCATTAACATAAGATTAGTCAGTGATGATGATGTACAGTTTTAATCCCAGTACTTGGGAAGGAGACAGAGGTAGATTTTTATTACTTTAAGATCAGCATGGTCTATGGAACACCTTTCATGACAATGAAAGCTACACAGAGAAAAGGTATCCCTCACAAAAAAAAACAGATACATTGTGAAAAGTAGCAAATACAGTGCTTAATTAAATAATTGTACCACCAATTATTTTAAATAAAAATAAAAGATTATATTACATATAAACTGTTTATTGTCGATGTATTTAATTTAGTAATTAAAGTATTATGAGAAAAATTATTCATGTCAAAAGTGAGTTCCCTGTCTACATGTGTTCATTCTTTAGGAAATAAAGGAAAAAATAAGAATGGTCAAGCTTTCAAGCCATTTACAAAGCAATATTCAGAAACATTATAACTTTGTGTCATTAATTCTACTTTACTTTGTAATTAGGCAATGTTCTTGAAATGATAGATCAATATCGATACTGAGTCTTATCAATTTTGAAATTGTGTTGATTAATCCTGCTTCAAAACCTGTTCACAGACCTGTAGGAAGTAATATTGTAGCATATGAAGATGAATAAGAAAAACAATATTTATTTAATAAAAATTATTATGAATGCATTTTAATCTTGACAGTGAATGATTGGGTACATTTTCAGTTACTCATACAAATGTACATTTTAATGTGAAATAAAATATATTACATTGAAGCACAAGCATATTAGCAGATTCCATCACAGTGGCTGGTCACTGCAGTGATGACTTTTGGAACACAGAAACATATAAATTAAAATCATAGCTTAAGAATGATCAGCATTTTACCATTCTGTTGAATATGATTGGGTATATATAGGTATACATCTTTCAAAAGCAAGTTTTATTTTACTTTTTAAAAATTATGTATTTTTATCTTGTATCTTGATTCTTTTTGTGAACATGTACATTTTAAGATCTATGCAGAATACATAGAGTTACTGTAGTGTTTTGAAAGACACCATAGGCTTATATATTTGAATTTTTGTTCCCATTTAGTGGAACTGCTTGATAAATCTTAGGAGGTATTGACTCTTAGGAGTGTGTCACTGGGAGCTGTCTTTGAGGCTCCAAAAGCTCCAGAATTTTCCATTTATTATCTCTAATTTTTGTGTGTGGATCAAGATGTATGTTCTCAGTTACTGCTCCAACAATCATGCCTTGCTCCTAGCCAAGATGGTCACAAGGGTTATCATATGAAACTCTACGTTCCAAATGACTACTTTCTTCTATAAGTTGCCTTCATCCTAGTGTCTTATCACAGAGAACTGGAACAGTAACTAAAAGAGCTATCAAATAAAAATACATAGGAAAAGAATCATTGTTATTGATCAATTATATGAGTTAATGTTTAAATGATTCTATACATCTGTTCTTATAATGATGATCAGTAGTTTTCATAGATGATTATAAGAAAGCAAGCAGATAATGTAAGAGAAGCTGGTGGCTTGATGAGCACCAGCTAAAAGCGAAGAACATATCTAATCTGCTGTTTGTTGGAAGTTACTCTGTGAAGTAAATGAGAAGCTAGACATCAAAGAGCATATTAGCATCCATAATATATCATTTTGTTGTAGGAACAAGAAGAAGCTGTGAAAGGAGAATGGCAAGGCTGAAAATACAAAGTAGCACCATAAGAAAAATTCAGTAGCTCTTCCAAAACTCGGTACTATGATTTTCAGTTGTGAGTTGTTCTCCAGTACAGAACTAATTTAGAATTATAGTTGACAGACAAAATCTCCTTGATACTATTATTTGATGTATTTCCTTATCTTTTTATCTAAATAAACTTATAATCTAAAAATTACAAAAGTTGTGTTATCTTAACACATCCCATGTGCTAAGTGTCTGAATAAAATTAATATGAAACGACGGTAGAATATATATACATACAAAAACTCATAAAGAAATTAACATTCTAACATAGTACACATATCTTAATGTGTTCTGCTTGGTATTATTGGACAGTCTCTCATTCTGTACCCTGGACTAACCACTAAGTAATGAGCGCTGCCCTTGAGCTTGCTCTTCTCTTCCTACCTTTGTTGAATCAGTTTTGAAATTATAAGTATGAACAACCATGGATGACACTGAATATTTGGACTGTGTTCATTATATTTTGAGATTTTGGAAAGAGTCTTAGCTTCTTTAGAAAATTAAGCTTCAGCTTTATAAAATATTAGATTTGATACTACGAAATATCATTTTCTCATTACCATATAGTCATCCTAATAAGAAAGTGTTGACCTTTATTACTGTCATTTCTTTGTACATTCAAGAATATGAAATTATCATTAGAATTCTTCTAAAATTTCCTTGTTTTCCATGGAGTTTTCATCCAAGAAAGAAAGAATAACTCAAAGCAAGAAGACAGTCAAAATCAGAACAAACCATATAATTTTGAACAACTACAAAAACTAAGAAAATTGTTAATCATATGAAAGTTGTAGGAGCCTGTCATTTTTACAGTGCAGTCACTCAGAAAATAAATGTGTGAGTCTGCCCACAATATCAAGACTTATGAGTTCAGCACACTGTACTACAATGAAGTAACCAAATGAAGAAATAACCCAAAAATCATGTTTATAAATCTACCATTTGGAAAGTGCTATATCCTTGAAATCTATGTACGTCAATATTTTTTCACTTTAAATTTTAACTTATTTTTTAACTTTATTTTACATTCTATCCACAGTTCTCCTCTCCATCTATCTCTCCTCCCTATGTCTCTCCTCTAGCTCACCCTCAACCATCCTCCCAATAGCTAAGGTAAATCAATATTTTAATTTTTCATTTCTCAGAACACCTAGATTCTGATAATTAATGAACTCAAAGTAAAAAAGAAAGCTATAGAGAGTTAAGATTATGATAACAAAACTGTTCATTCCCATTTCAAGTTTTGTTTTACTTACATGACATTCTGTGTCATCAAGTACATTTAATCCTTTTGGTCTGAAGACAAAAACTTCAACATTTGCAGTTCATTTACAATTTTGCTTGTCAGATTTAATACTGCACAATATTAAAGCTTTTGCTTAATGAGCAAGATGGTACAAGAAGAATATAGTAGTCTGAATGTAATTGGCCCTCATAAGTTCATAAGGAGTGGCACTATTAGCAAGTGTGGCCTCACTGAAGTAATGTGTATCACTGTGTGGGCAAGTTGCTCTGCTGATGTTTTGCTCAGTTTGAGAGTCCATTTCCTGTTGTATTCTGATCAAAATGTAGCCAGTACCATGTCTGCCTACATGTCAGCATGCTCTCTGCCATGATGATAATGGACTGAACCTCTGAAACTGTAAGCAAACCACTACAGTTTTCCTTATAAAAGTTGCCATTGTCATGATGTCTTTTCACAGTATTCAAAATCATAATTAAGAAAAAAATGTTATAATGAATCACTTTAAGGAATCGTGTAAAAGATGAAATGTAAAAAACAATCCCGGGGAAATAAATACTATTACTAATACATTACTTTTAGTTTTAAATTGTACCAAGGTAGAAATTGAGACCTATAAATCTAATTTTGAAGAGTTATTTCAGTTTTGATTAAGTTATTGTCTGCTCTAAGTTTCTTACAAAATCCGATTTTGCCTCATAAATCTTTAAATGTTGACTTGAAAGCAGAATGAGCATGAGTACTTATTCATTCTTAGTTTATCTGTTTTTTCTGCAGAGCCACTTGTTAAATGTGAGAGTAAGATTGAATGACAGACTAACAGTCTGTAGAGTTTCTCATCCTTACCACTTCAATTTCATGCATTTCTCAGGGGTGCCATGCTGTGTTTTGCCTTGGAAGTTCTTGCATTTCAATAGTAATGGAAATATTCTTTTGTATGTATTTAAAATATCTCTTCCAATGAAAAACAGAGTTTGAAATATAAATTCACATAGTATACTATAGAAGATATAAAGTCTTGGTATTTATGCACAAATCTTCCTAAACAATGGGAGAAGTAGCCCACACAAAAACATAATGAAAAATACAACTTTTGAAAAACATAAGGGCAACATTGAGTAAATGGGACCTCCTAAAACTGGGAAGCATATGTAAAGCAAAGGACACTGTCATTAAGACAAAAAGGCAACCTACTGATTTGGAAAAGATCTTTACCAACCCTGCAACAGACAAAGGTCTGATCTCCAAAATATATAAAGAACTCGAGAAACTAGAAATTAAAACTCTAATTAACCCCATCAAAAAAAATGGGGCTTTGAACTGAACGGAGAATTCTCAATTGAAGTTCAAATGGCCAAAAGACACTTAAGATCATGTTCAACCTCCTTAGCAATCAGGGAAATGCAAATCAAAACAACTTTGAGATACCATCTTACACCTGTCAGAATGGCTAAAATCAAAAACACCAATGATAGCTTTTGCTGGAGAGGATGTGGAATAAGGGGAACACTCATCCATTGCTGGTGGGAATGTAAACTTGTTCAACCACTTTGGAAATACTAATTTTCTTTATACAATTTTCAAAAATGCTTCTCAAAAATATATATGCATATATATACACTTATAAATATATATTTTAATCATATATATACACATATATACATACACACATTATATATACATATATAACAATCAATAGAAAATAGTAAAACATTATGTAGAATTTTATTTTGTCATTTACTCAATGGATACTTCCTGATTTTCACTATACAAATGACACTAGTCTATATGTAGGTTATTTGCAATGTTAATGTTCCCTAGATAGAAGTTCTATCATTATTGTACATATTAAAATATAAAAGAAACATTTTAAAATGCTTTACAAGATACTGATTGAATTGTTTTCTTAAGAATATTCTTTCAGTTTAGGATTCTTTTTTTTTTTCTAAAATGTATGTGTAAGCTTTTCTGAGTTCAGAAGAATGTTAATATTCTAATTGTTTTGGCAGTAAAGTATTGCACAGTTAATGTTTTTTTGTGTAGCTGTCAGTTTTCATCAGTTGCTTCATAAGCTGAATTTTCTAAAGCAAAACACAAAACAAAAAAGTGGTCTTCAAAGTAAAGAAACTAAGATAATTCTGAATACATTGCATATGCAATTTTAACTGCTGATTATTTTTAATTTTATCCCATATGAATATGGTAGATTTTCTTATTTCCTTGTTGAACTGCTTTTTGGAATTGACTTTCATGCAACTGCAATAAAAATATGACTAGTATAACTAAAATTAATTAATTATTTAATCATGGCATAATCAGATATGGTAAATATAACCAACACAGTGTTAATTTAAAATACAGTTCAACTTTCAAGGCCATTAGCAAAGAACATTGAGCAGAGACATAATAAAACATGTCTATGCTTAACTACTATGTTCTTGAGCTGTTTCAATTTTAAATATATAAGGATAAATTATACATGTTTGAGAACATCTCTTTATTCATTTATCCATATTTTCATGCAATCAGTAATAAAATGTGCTTTATTTTTTACTAGAAAACATGCATAAGAATAAAAGAACTTGCATGATTTCTGTTATCTAAATTAGTATTATAGCCCAACTGCAGTTAGAATAGCTAAAATGTTGGTATTGTTTTAAGTAACACTGGCTTTAAAGTTCTACCCCTGATCAGGTTTACAACTCTAGCCTATTAGTCTCCAGCTATAACATCATAAAGTACCTTGGATGTAGACAGATTTTTCTCTGGGCAGCCAGCTTACAAAAATCAACAGAGACTTATCATTAATTATGAAAGCTTTGTCTATAGCTTAGTCTTATCCCACTAACTCTTGTAACATGAATTAACTCTTGTATACTAATTAACATTTTGCCTTGTGGCCTTTTTACTTCTCTTCCATCTTTCACAACGTTTCTACTTCTTATTCTCTAGCATTTCTCTTGAGCCTAGATTCATTTCCTCTAATTTGCTTACTTTTTCTGTAATTCCTGCCTAACCTATTCCTTACTAGCCATTGACCATTCAACTCTTTATTAAACCAGTAAGAAGGCATGTTAGCAAAGAGAATTCTTCACACTGCACAAAAAGATTTTTTCATAACACATGGACATTTCGTATTAAACAAAATTGTTGCTTGAAAGATGCCAGTAAGTTTTTGCAAAAAGTAAACCTGAAGTTTAGGATGGCAGTAATTCATGCAATCTTAGTACCCAGGAAGTAAGGCCAGGTGGATAGTTGGGAGTTGAAGGCTGGCTTGAGCTACGGAATGAGACCCTGTCTAAAAACAAATCAAAAGAAAATGTTGCTGGCACTTATGTGGACAAGGTGCATAATATTCTCTCTTTTGAAATTTTAAATGATTATGTATAGTTTTAAATAGTACCATCATTTCCAGTTACATGAAGCATATAGTAAGTTTTCAATTTTCTTTTCTAGAAATAATAGTATCAGGGAAACAAAATTCAAAAGAGGAAAATATTCCCGATTTCACAAATTCACCTCAGATATACATGCCTAGTGTCTGAAACTACTTGAAGAATGAGAAGGGATGGTAACTGAAGTAATTTCGAGTGGTAGGGGCTGAGGTCACAGGAAACAGGAGATGATCAGCTAAGCAGTGAATTCATGAGAACAACTAGAAGATTCCTAGAGTGCTTATAAAGCTAGGAGCCTCAGCTTGATTCTGCCAAGAATTGACCAGCCTGGCAAGAAGACAGAAAGTACCCGAAGGCTATTCTAATTCCATGCCAGAACTGAACTACTTGCTCAACAGGAAAATCTATAAGTAAATATCATGAAGATAAATAACAAAATCAGCAGTAATCCTATAACTGTATTAAAGACTTCATTAGCATTTGTGTATTTACTCCTCCATGGGTGTTTTAAATCAAATCATGAGCACATTTCCTGCAATCATTAGCACTTTCGTAATCTGTGCCTGTAGATTAATTCTGATCACTTCAATGATTCTCACTGACCAGTTTGACAAGAAGCATAACTTTGCTCAAACACCCCTGTAATCTTTCTCAACAGAAGACAACACACACTTCTGTGTTGTTTCTACAGATTTCTGCAGATCAGTGTATTATGAAAGAGAGAATGCAAATTACAGGAGAAAATAACAATTCAGTAAGACAATATTAACACACTATCTTAATTACCTAAATTATTGCAAGAACTCTACCTAAATAAATCTCATTGATTTATGGTATTTCAGGTAAATGTTACTGACTTCTAAGAATTAGAATTTAACAAAAGTTGCAAGTCTTCTAAAACAGTATTTCATGAGGCATGTGATGGACTAAAATCTAGTTTCCAATGACATTCTGTCACAGTTATAAGGAAATGAGACCAATGTGGTCAATATATCCAGAAACAATCAGTTAAAGCATTTTCCACACCACTGTGAAAGTTTTTCATTTCTGCTTCTTAGGCAACTGTCTTAGTTAGGGTTTCTATTGCTGTGAAGTGACACGTGAACAAGAAGCAAACTGTGTGTTTTATTGGGTATAGATTGAGCATGGGAGACCTCAAAGCCCACATCTACAGTGACACTCTTCTTCAGATAAGGCCACACATACTCCTACAAAGCCACACCTTCTAATAGTGCCACTCCCTATAAGGACCAATTTCTTTCTAAGACCATGGCTGTGTAAGATTCTTGCATTCAAAGTCTCTTTGGAACTTATTAAATCTACTGAATAAAATCTGATGACATATATTTCTTATTTGCAACAAATAAAAAACAGAATCCTTTGTTTCTATATACTTCATTCTGAACAAGATTAGAAGTGCTTTTGCCTCTTAAAAACAAAGGTGTAGAAAGGTGTTTGTTTATATGTTATTAGTGACTATTATCATGGGACACTCATTTCTAAGGTCAATTATACTACTTGCTTGAAATCTCCTTCATTGTTGAATGGATATAAATTCAGTTCATTAGTGACTTTGGGAGGTGTATGTGTGTGTGTGTGTGTGTGTGTGTGTGTGTGTGTGTGTGTGTGTGTGTGTGTGATTGTACCTGTGACTTTATGTGTACAGGTCAGAAGTAAACAATGTTTTTTGCATTTATTCCTCTCTACCTTTTTCTCTTGAGACAGCATCACTATTTCAACTAGATTGATCAACTGTCCTACAGGAACCATTTAACTTGCCTTCTAAGCACTGAGTTATAAATTTGCACCATCATGCCTTTAATATATGTGCTGTGCATTCGACTTCTGGCTTTCTATTGCTCAGCCACCACTTTGACCACTGAGCTCTTTGACTACCGGAGTTAAGTTTCTCACTGAATGTTTAAAATTTAGTAAGTAGTATTTGACATATGTGTATATATGTATTTGAGTATGGTTATGTTCATATAACATTGTGTGCATACCAAGATACCATGTAGAGGTAGGAGAGCAATTATAGAGTTGTTACTCATTTTTCCTCTATTATTTTTTCTCCAAGGGTTGAACATGAGGTTTGTACACCAAGTACTTTTACCTACTGGACTATATCACTGGCCCTCTAAAAATGTTTTGAACATGCCAAGTCAGATTGAAACTAAGAATACTGAGTTTGTATCAACATCTGTATATGTGATACACACACACACACACACACACACATATATATTGTACCTCTGTTTTGTATAAACATATCATGGCTCAAATGGAATTGTAGACAATGCTATAAAGCTTGTAATTTGGGACACTTTATGTCAACTGACACCTTATAGAAAAAAAAAATCACTGTTATCAAATACCAAAGCAACTAATAAAAGACAGAGTTTAACTAGGCTTCTATTTTCAGAGAATTAAAATCCCTGAGTGCTGCAGGATAAGCTGAGATTTCATATTTTGATTGACCAATATGATTCAGAGGTCAAATTTAAAATGATGGTAGACTTTAGAAACCTTAAAATCTGCCCCCAATGGCATACTTCCTCAAGCAAGATCACACCTCATAACTCTCTATAAAAAGCCCTAACTGGAGACCAAATAGTCAAAAATATGAGCCCGATCAATTCACAGGTTTGGAACAATGTACTTTGTACATATTAATAAGTGTATATTCTAGGTTACTTTTTTTCTTTGGAGATGAAGTTATGATTTAGAAATTAGGTTTTGAAATTTTAGTTTCACATCTGACAATATAATCATTTTCACTGGCTAATACTAGAAATGTAGTTTTCATTATTTCAAGGTAATACATGTTTTATTTACATTTTATGCTTTCCTTTTCAGTTACATTTTGCATAAATACATAGGAGACAAATAACCATTTTTAAGATTTTCATGTTGTAAATAACTGAACTGAAAAGTTATGATGCTATGTTAAATCAATTTATAACCAGAGATTAAAACTGCAATATAAATAAAATAGTCAAGTATTTGTTAATTGGTCTCAAATATTCCTGAAGTCCTGAGAGGTTTTTTTTTTTAAGTTTGACAACTGACTATAGGTTTTAAAGGCTATAAAAGTTGTTCTTGAGGTGAGAACAGAAGTAAGTGGTATTAACTCTCCCATAACTGGAGGAAAAATATCTTTTTATAAAACTTACAGTACTTCCAGGTGTCAATCACAGTATTTGACAGGTGACATCCTTAACAGAATTGAAATATTTAAAATTTTAACTAAAGAAAGAAAAAGGAAATTGCTGAGTATACAAATTTAAGTAATCCATTATATGCAAAACTTTCAGGAAAACTATCTGGATCAAATTTTGTCCTTACAGCAAATTATCCCTTCAGAACTTTCATTTTTTTCTGAGGAAAATGTCATTTACTATACATAATAAACTGAATGTATCTATGAATTATATAGTATTATTGATATAAGTCAGACCCCAAAGACTAATAAAATGGTCAAGAAAAACAGGATGTTACTAAAATAATTAACCATGTAAATATATGTTTGCTAACCAGACTATGATAACACAGAAGAGTACTAGCCTTAAGCATGGGGGATGAAATGTAAAGCCAGACAGAATAATCATTAAAGTTCCTAATTGTTCTCAAGAAAGTTTTTTGTTTACCCAGTATCAAAATTTAATGTGTAAGAAATTTCAAAATGGCCAGTCATGTTTGATCATGTCTTGTTCATTCCCAGCAGTTTTGGGGGAGAGGCAGAAAGATTTTTTTTAATTTAAGGTCAACCTGCCCTGTAGATTTCAAAATGGCTACATTGAGAAATATTTTTTCAAAAACAAATAAATAAAAAGGGGAATATTTTTTAAATGAAACAATATTAATTATTTAATTTAAAGTAGAATTTGTTATAAATTACTCTGTACTCACACACATATGAGTATTAATATAGCAGTATTTAAATTAACCAAATACAATTTAAAATCAAGAGCAGTGCCTTAGTTATTTTGGCAAAAGCAACTTCTAGAAGTACAAACTTATTTGAGACCCCAAGTCAGTAATAACCTACCATGCAAGAAATTTAAGACAGGGTTTTGAAGCAACTGGTCACTGTACAACCACAATTAGAAAAAAGATAAGGATTAATCTTTCTGCTGCTCAGTTAGTTCTTTTTCTCCATTTATACATCCTAGGATCCTAGTCAGGGGAACAGTATCATCCACAACAAAAGGGGGTCTTCCCTCTTCAAATAAGGCAGTCTTGTTAATCTTACACAAATACACCCATAGGTTCACATCAAAAGTGATTCAGGGAGGTTCTGTAAAAATGACAATTAACATCTTCTGTCACAGGGAGCAACTTTACTATAAAGCATTTTTCTGTTTAGTAAGTAACAAAATAGATTCAATAAAAATATTTGTATTTGCCTAGTCATACATATATAATCATGTATAGATAGCAACCTTGCTGAAAACACAAGCTCATAGATGTCTTAAAGAATTAAAATTTTTCAAGTACCATTCAGTTTCATCATGTGGTTCTTTAATTACCTGAGTGGGATTTCAGCTTTGGATAGAATGCATTAAAGTAGCAGCAGCAAATATTTGAGTGAAAGACCTTACTGAATGTCTATTAAATGACCTTACCATCCTATTCTTACACGGTGTGTCAGACAGAGTAAAATGCACACCTTCTTCCATACATGGCCTCCCTTGGGTCTTCCAGGGCCTAGGATGCCAGGTTAGGTAGATGAGCCACCTCATTCACAGCTGGCTTCCCCATGGCTAACAAAGCCTTGGGGTGCCATACCAGGATAGGTGTGCTCATGGCAAGGAACAGACCTGGGCACCTATTACATACAGGTCAGTGTTCTTAAGGAAGTAAAGGAAAGTGCTGAGTTACCTGAGTGAACATGGTCGTTCTCACCATCAGTTATTATAATCCTACAGTTGACATCTCTTAGAGGGTGGAATAGAGATTGATGACAATTTTTAAAGCTGTTTATATACAAATTGGAGAGATGGGAACAATTTTATGTGACTGTACATATGCATATATGCAGTTAGTCTATTGCTGTACATATAGGTGATGGAAATTGAACACAGGCCTTCATACATGCAGAACATTCTCTACTTTAGCTTTCTTCAGTGTGCTTTTGTAAATATGTAAAACTACTATAAATGTTTTCAGTCTTTTCAATTTGCTTAAAAATTCCTTAGGACTGCTGTTTAGCCTAGAGTGCTTAGTAGAGTTACATAAGAAAAACATTTGCTTACATTACTACTATTAGTATAATATGACTGTTGTGATTTAGAAAAAGCTGCACATGAAAGAAAGATTCCATGCTACAGAGTTCATGTGGAGGGGTTTCTATATAGGGAACGTTAAAAGAGGGAAGGGAAGGGAGGAGACTGGATTTGGGGGACAGGAGCAGAAGAAGAAAAGAGAGAGACAGAGAAGCAGACAGACACACAGAGATAGACGGGATGTGAGAGGACCCTTTTAAAAGGGAATGTAGTGAATGTGCGCAGGAGTTGTTCTTAGTGGGCACAGCTAAGACATATACCGCAAGGTCAGGCCAGTACAGATGCCTGAATACTAACAATGACTGAATGCCTAAGTATGACTGAAATGCCCAGCAGAAACAACTACATTGAGGAGGGATTTTCTTTGGTTCATAATTTTAGATGTATTTTAATTAAGATGGAGAAGGAATGGATAACTGGTGTGCCAGTGGAAGTGGAGAAGAAAGTAGAGAATAGCTAGAAGTAGAAGCCAGGCTATAACTGAAATTCCTTCTTCAGATTCCCTGCCCACACCTCCAATGGAAGCCCCCAGCTCCATCAGAGGTCATGCCAGCACCCAGATACTTGGATAAGCACCCTGCTTGTAGATGACCATTTACCCACAAACTTGTCCAGTCTAACTCTAGCTGTCTCTCCTCATCAATGTAAACAGTTCATTTCCCAGGCCAGTGCAATGTGTGACCACCAGTTCTCAGCCACTCACAGCAAGCCCTGAATAGTCTAACACAACTTGAGCACAAGAAAATGCCCTTAAATCCAACTTTGGAAATATGATAGAGTTCTTAAAGAGGAAATTAACAAATCCTATAAAAATAAATCAAGGAAAATGCAAACAAACATTTTAAGGAAAGGAATAAGTCTCTTAAAGAAATCCAAGAAAAGAAAACTTATCAAGTAAATGAATAAAAAGGTCAATATATGAAAATGGAAATAGAAGCAGTAAAGAAAACACGAATTGATGGAATTCTAGAAATGGAAAATCTAGATAACAAGATGGAAAATCAGTGAACAAGAACTATGGACATAAGTGTCACCAGCATCATACAAGAGCTGTAACAAAGAAATATCAAAGAAAAATGTTAAATGTATAAATTATCTGAATAAATAAAAAAAATAATCCAGGAAATCTGAGACACTATTAAAAGACCAAACTTAAGAATAATAGGAATAGAAGAAAATTGCCAGCTCAAAGACTCAGAAAATATTTTTAACAAAATCATAGATGAAAAATTTTCATAGAGACAGACATTCCTATAAAGGTTCAAGAAGCTTACAGATCACCAGATAGTTGGGACAGAAAAGAAAGTCTCCAGGCCACATAATAATCAAAACAGTAAACAGAGAACAAGAAAAGGATATTAAAAACTGAAAGCAAGAAAAGGTCAAGTAAAATATAAAGGTAGACTTATTAGACTCACACCTGAATTCTCAGTGGAGAATTTAAAAATCAAAATGTCCTGAAGAGATGTTCTAGAGATTCTAAGAGAACAAAGATGCTGACCAAATTACTATACACAGAAAAACTTTCATTCACCATATATGGACAAAACAATATGTTCCACAATAAAGTCAAATTTAAGCAACATCCTATCCACAAATTCAGCTCTAGAGAAGGAAAATGCCAACTCAAAAAGATTATTTACACCTTCAAAAATTGGCAATAAAGAATCTTAAATGAGAAAATGCTAAGAAGGGAAACACACACATGCACACACCACAAACAACAACATAATACATAATAGAAGGAATTAGCAATCATTAGTCATTGATAGATATCACTTAATTTCAATGAACACAATGTTCCAATAAAAAGACACAGACTCACAGAATGGATGGGAAAACAGAGTAAACCCTCTGCTACATACAAGAAATACACTTCAACATCAAAGATCAACATTACTTCAGACTAAATGTTTAGAAAAGGATTTTCCAAGAAAATAGACCTAAGAAACAAGTTGGTATATCCATTTTAATATCCAACAAAATAGACTTCAAAGTTAATCAAAAAAGATGGAAGATACTTCATGTTCATCAAAGGAAAAATGTTTTTCAATTCTTACCATCTATTCCTGAAAGAAAAAGGCATGCAAATTTATAAAGAAACACTACCAACTCTTAAATCACACAAGAGCCCTAACATATTGATAGTGGGAAACTTCAATATCTAACTCTAACCAATGGTCAGGTCATCCAGACAAAAACTAAATAGAGAAATACTGGAGCTAATAGTAATTATCTACCAAACAAACCTAACAAATATCTATAGAACATCCAAGAACATGTTGAAAAGATCGTTCACCATGATCCAGTGGGTTTCATTCCAGAGATTCAGGAATGGTTCAACATTTAAAAATATGTCAATGTAGTCCACCATGTAAATAATTTGAAAGAAAAAGAAAACCCTAGATCTTCATCTCATTTGATGCTGAAAAATTCTTTGAGAAAATCAAACACCTATTAATGATTAAAAACCAATCTTGGAGATATCAGAGATACAAGAGACATTCCTAAGCACAATAAAGGCAATTTACAGCAAGTCTATAGTCAATATCATATTAAACAGTGAGAAACTCATGGCAGTTCTATTAAAATCAGGAACAAGTCATTGTTCACTGTCTCCATATCAATTCAGTATAGTGTTTAAAGCTCTATCTAAAGCAATAAGACAAATAAAGATCAAGGAGATACAAATTGGAAAGGAAAAATTCAAAGATTCCATATATGCAGATGATATAATAGTATACATAAGGAACCCCCAAAATCCTACCAGGAAACTCCTATGTTTGATAAACACTTAAGAAAAGAAGCTAATACAAGTTTATTATTTTTAAAAGAGCACCCCTCCTGTATACAAATGACAATAGGGCTGAAATAAAAAAAAAACAGAGAAACAACACCCTTTTCATAAGACACAAACAAACAAAATACCTTGGTCATAACCCTAGACAAGGAAGTGAAGGTGTGTATGAAGAGAACTTCAAGTCTCTGAAGAAAAAAATGGAGGAAAGCATTAGAAGATGAAAAAATCTCCCAAGGTCATTGATTAGTAGATTAACAAAATAAAAATGGCCATCTTACCAAAAACAATTTCAAATTCAATACAATCCCTATCAAAATTCCAACACACCTTTTTACTGACCTTGAAAGAACAATATTAGCTTTATATGAAAAAGAAACTAAGCCCAGTTAGCTAAAACATTTCTGTACAATATATAATCTTCCAGACTTATCATTATCCCTGGTTTCAAACTGTACTACAGAGTTTTTGTAAGTAAAAACACATTATTGGCATAAAAAATACAAGTTGATCAATAGAATCAAATTTGATGATATATACATAAATCTATATACCTATGGATACCTTATTTTTTGACAAAGAAATATATAATGGACAAAAGAGAACATCTTCAACAAATGGTGTAGTAACTTGATGACAGAAGACAGAAGAATACAAATAGATTAATATCTATTATCCTATACAAAAATCAATCCCAAATGGGTCAAAGATCCCAATATAAAAGCAGATATGCTGAACTTTATATCAGGGAAAGGAGGGAATAGTTTTGAATGAACAGGAAACCACTTTCTGAAAGTCTGAAGACTTTCTGAACAGAACACCAGTAACACAGACACGAATATAAACAATGAATGGACCTCATGAAACTGAAAATCTTCTGTAATTAATTACAAAATTAATTAATAGGACAAAACAGCAAACTACAGAATGGGCAAAGTTTTTCATCAGCTCTGCATCAGACAGAGGACTCAGACAAAATATATAAAGAACACAAAAAACTAGATAGCAATAAACCAAATGATCCAATTAAAAATGGGTTACAGATCTAAATAGAGAATTCTCAACAGAGGACTCTAAAGTATCTGAGAAACACAGACATCTTAAGACAACACCCTTATCCATTAGGGAAATTTAAATCAAAAGAACTCAGAAATTCCATCTTACATCTCTCAGAATGGGGAAGAGTGCAAACATGTACAATCCCTTTGGAACTCAATATGGCATTTCTTAGAAAATTGGTAGTGATTCTACTTCAAGACCCAGCTATAAATTTCTTGAGCATATACTAAGGTACGTTTCATCCAACCACAAGTATACCTTATCAGATATGCTTTATTCATAATATCCAGAATCTGGTAACAATATAGATGTCCCAGTTGGTGTTTTTCTGAAGGTCTGAATGGGTTATGGAGAGTAGCTGAGGTTAGGTACCATGAGAAAGAGGCTGGGAAAAGCCATTGCTGAAAACACTGTCTCTACTCTAGTAGAAGCCCTAAGATTTAAGGGCTCATGAAATAAATTTAGAATAAAGTGGTAGGAACAATGTCCCTGAAGGGAACCAAGGAGAGACTCTGGTGAAGATACAGTCCAATTGCAGTGAAGAACCAAGAATTTTTTAGTTATCCATCCTATGAGATTACCATCAAGGAGATCACCAGTCATAGAGAAGAGGTTGCCTGAAGCTAACATAAACCATGTGAGTTAAAGATAGAAGAGCTGGAGAATTGGAGCTGCAGAGGTTGTTTGACCTCAAAAGACTTTAAGTCCCAGACATCTGACATTTATACTAGTGGTCTTCAGTTTTGCTTTTATTTGAATGTAGCTCTTTTCTGGTGTTTCCTTGTTGGAGTAGAAAGGATGTAACTTTTCCAAAAAAATTTATAGGAGCCCACAGTTGAAATAATTTGATCCTTTGGAAAAATTTTTGCAATTTCAGAGATGCTCAGAACTTTTAAAGTCTTCGGCTGTTTTAAAGAGACAACTTTGACAGTGGTTGTAAATTGTAAAACTGTGGTACTGTTATTGTTACAATACTTTCAGCTTGTGTTATTAATAGGAGATCTTTTGGATGAACAAGAAAGGAAAGTTTATGTTTTAATCAGTTAAGTGTTTGTGTGTCACATTGATAAGTATTTGTGCTTATTTTGGGAAATTGACACAAACATAGATATATATGAGAAGAAGGAAACAATTGAAAAAAAAATTCCTGCACAAGATTGGCCTGCTGGCAAATCTGGATGACATTCTTTTTTTTTTTTTAACAAACAGAAAAAATAAGAAAACAAACTATCCTTTTTATTTTATACACCAATCTCAGCTCCCTCCTCCTATTCTTTCCAACTTTTTCCACATCTCAACCTCATCCTGATTAATGATAGTTTGGGAATATATCTTACTGCGATGATTCCACACTTGAGAATGTTGTTTTGCATGGTACACACAAGCAGGTAGAACATGCCATGGGAGTAAAATATTCATCCATGACCTCTGCGTTCAGGTTCCTGTCTACTCTTGGGTTAAACACAAAAATGGATATTTGGTGATCAATATTTAAAATTATTTCAACAACCATGAACTGAATGATAATTAAAGTTTAAGGTGGTTGTATTTTCAGATTCTCTTTTTAAAATGTAGCCAACTTAAGGCAAATATATCTTTGGCAATAAATTTTGTCACTCAATGCACATATATTAGAGAGTAAAAAATCCAGAAAGATATAAAATATGTCATATGCATATGCTTCCAAAATACAAAATTAAATGGAAAGATTGTAATCTAAAATGTATGCCACTATTCTTCTTTATGAAGAGGATACAGCCAGAATGAACAAAGGAAGAAAAGTATTTAAACAGGTAAATAATCTATGAATGTAACAGACTTGCACATTTAAGAAAGCATTTATTTTTTTTGAAAATAATATTCTGAAAATATTCAAATAATAAGATATAAATTAAGCCTAAATGAAATATCATCTTCTATATCAATGGGAAAAACACTAAATCTTGGCAATGATGACAATTTACAAGCACGATAAGCAAGAGTTTCCATATTAAGATTTATTTTTTAAAAATATTGGGGAAAATAATGTGTATTTTTCTAGAAAACTAAAAGTTAAAACATCATGTGATCTAGCATTTCTACTCTTATATATAAGTAATAGGACTGTGCTACATAGTTGGGCTGCCATTGGCAGCATGTAGCAATTTAAATTCAAAATTTAAAAAAAAATATATTAAAATTTGATTATGTAAAGAAGTTCGTTACACAAACCACTTCTGGTGTGTTATAGCTACTTACAGTTGTAGCTACATTTTGGTCTGCATACATAGCAACCTTTTTATCATGTAAACCCAGTTACATTTCTAAGATCGAATATTTGCAATATTATTTGTGATAGATACAAAATTACAAGCAATTCTAAGGTTCAGCTACTCACAATAAGTAGAGCAATATTAATAAACTCACAAACTAGGAATATATTAAACAATGGATAAGTATTGGATTGACATGCTCATTAGGATTTCATTTATGTAAAGGTCAAACAAACAAAAGAGTTTGTTTTATTAATGGCATTTCCACATATGGGCAAGATTTCATAAAAAGTTTGATAGAAATAGTACATTTAGAAATTTATATACATAGAGGAGTCCAAGAGAGAAAAAAAATGTGGTGGAAAAGAGAGAAGAAAGGAGGAAGAGCCATAGAAAGGGAGGGAGTAATGAAGAAAAAAAAGGAGGGTCGGGGGAAAGGATGGATGGGAGGGAGGGAGAGACAGAGCAGTGTCATTGAAAATCAGAGAGATCAATTCATATTTAATTGCCCAGGTTCAAGACTGTGAGATATTGGGAAAAGAAATGGAGAAGAAAAATTTTCTTATAATAGACATAACATGTTTGAGGAACTATTGATATATTCAAGTAAATGTTCCCACCAAAATTTGTACATTTAAAGCTGAGATTGGTTTGAAGTAAAAGGACAGACATATCGATAAAGAGATAATGACTTATACTGTGATGTTAGGTCAAAATCTTCAAAACAAAGCTATAAGAACAAATCAGAAAACTAGGAGATACAGGAAAACCAAAGACAAAGGCTTGGAAGGCCTGATTTAAAAATTTAAGTCTGTGCATATAGGGTATTAATATGAAAACTGTCCCATAACTGAATGGTGTAAATATATCTGAATATAACAATAGAACTTCTGAAAAAAAAATCATTAAATATCTGCCTATTCAGCTCATACCAACACTACTTAATTTTAAAATTATTTAAATATAGGTCTAAAATATTAAATTATTTTAATGATACAGAAATATATGCAAAATATGCATATTTTGCATTTTATTTCAAGAGATTCTAAAAGCTCATATATTGAGAGAAACCATTTGTGTTTCAGAAAAGGTTCAGTTTACAATGAATGGCATTGAATTAATAGACTCATGATATCCTCAGGTGCTGATAATAAGTATCTGGTGATATCAAGCAATAAACAAAAAAAAAATACCACTCACTGTAAGGAACAGGGAATATTGCAGAGGATGAGTCTGAAAGAATAGTTGTGTGGGAGTATAGAGAGAAGGGATGGACGGAGGGGGGAGGACCTAGGACTTACCACAGGGCAGGGAACCCTGACTGCCCATTGGACTGGAGAGGGAGGGGGAGAGGAGTGGGGGGAGGGGGAGAAGGGTGGAAGGAGGGGGGGAAGGGTGGGAGGAGGGGGAGGGAAATGGGAGGCTGAGAGGAGGTGGAAACTTGCTTTTTTTCCTTTTCTCAATAAAAAAAAAGAATTAAAAAATAAATAAATAAAAAAAGAAATCTTTTGACATTTTATCTACGTAAATAAAAGTGGAATCTATCTATGTGTGAATTTATCCCATAGTTTGCAGAATTCAACACCAAAAGACAGAGATGGCAATATTAGACTTTATGTCTTTTTTCTTCTCTATATTATCTGGGCAACTGTTGTTAATTGTTGTGAAAAACCCTGATCATTAAAGGTTTACACAATTAAATGTGAGGATTAAACATTCACCCATTTCCAGACTTAGATATTAATCCATGATGAGAACAAAGAGAATTTGCCATACATAAGCTTCTCACTCTCACAGATGTTCTGTGAAATCTTTGGAAACTTGGGGATTACCACTGACATATTGATTTTGTGGAACTCATTTGGCTAAATATGTCAGAATGAATGTGTATATTTCAGTTTATTAGACAAAAGGAAAGAATTCTTGTAGATTCACTGCAATTCCTTAAGGTGTGTGGACTTATGTTCATTTTTTTCTGAGAGCAGATGTTTTAAGGTAATGCCCTTTCACTTTAATGTTATATAAATTATGATTTTCAGTCATGGTTTTCTTTGAGATAATACATAAAATATTTAAAGAAAAAACTACTTTAAACGTCTATAACCAAGGTCAGTCAAAGCCATTTATACTCTTAAAAAAGTCTGAAGAGACCAAGCCTGGAAAGATAGACTTCCCTGAGAGCATATTATCAGTGTCTACACATTCTAATCCATTGTGACACTGGAGAACTTTAAGGTCAGCCTGACTAATGAAAAAGTCAATTTTATTATGTAACTAGGAAACAGTTGAGAAAGAATAATCAATTGCATTTGTTTGTGTAAGTTCAGAATGGCTAGGATTTCTCTTAATCATGATAACAAAACCAAAGGGTACCTTGGAATTTTATACTCTAAAGATGGAACATTCAAACAGTAGACAAAGCTAAGATTTTTATCATGTAAGGGTTCTTTCTGAAATGATCATATCAAATATCTGCTCCTTTAAAAGAGTTGTTTGGTTAGCAATGGCAACAGAAAATTGAAAACAACAAAAGAAAAGCTCTATATCCTTCTCCCTCTTCTCCCACACATTATTAGTGCATAGAGTTTCTTCCCTAATCACAGATTGATCTGTCAGAACTAATGGGTTAGAGAATTTCAGGAAGTTAATGTACTAATATGCCTTTGCCTGTAAACCTGCTGTTTCATTTTCTTGCACTGTTAATTTATTTAAATGTATTTTTCATTGACTTCAAATAATGATTTGATGCTATTTTAATTTTAAAATGTCAGCTTGATAAAATAAGAAGTCTGAAAGATAAAGCAGGATATTGAGTTTAAATCTTATTTTGAAATTTCTGATCTATAAGTTGAGATGAAAAATAAAAGAGTTTGCTCTTTGTTTTGTGTAGCCACAAATGTTTTTCTCTAGAAAAGACTTCTATAAACATTACATACTAGCATTTTCACAGGACTTTTTTTTATTATTAGTGAAGTTATGGGAATGCTAGTTTTTTAAATAGACTCAATGTGCAAAATTCATTGAAATATTCACAATTTATACTCAATTTCTAAAAGCATCTTTTCAATAACCTTCTTTTAAATTATAGATAAATCCAGGAAGGAAATACATGTTTTTTTTTACTGTTATTCTGTTTTAAAATCTCATAGTTTGCTACAGAATATTAAGTATAAGGATAGAATTTGTAATTACTGAGTTGAAAGAGGATGAAAGATTAGAAGTATGTGTTTCCCTATGACAATTGTTCAAAATGCTTCATAAATACTTAACACTGTTTCAGTTTAGATTAATTGACAGGAGATCTTACTTTTATCTTAAGATTCATATTAAATTTTATTTTCATTTCTTCTGAGTGGGGCCTTTTCTTGAGCACTACTAACTTAGTTTACTTATTTACTTCCAACATGTTTTAATTATTATACTTATATTTACTTATTGTTCTTAACCTATATAGATGGGCTTTTGTACCTGGAGCCTGCTTGTTTGTTACCGGCCACACAGACCAACAGTAACTACACAAGAAACTATATTAATTAAAACACTGCTTGGCCAACCATTTAAGCATATTGCTAGCTAACTTATATATCTTAAATTTACCCACTTCTATTAATGTGTGTACTGCCACATAGTTGTGGCCTTCACGGTAAAAATGATTCCGGCATCTGGTGTCTGTCTCCTGTGGCACCTACATGTCTTCTTCCTGACTCTTGCCTCCTCTATCTGCTTGGAATTTCTGCCTTGCCCTATTCTTTGTTGCAATAGTCCCACAACAGTTTTTTTTTTAATTATTATTAACCAATGGTTTTCACAGAGGGAAATCCCACATCAGATTATAATTTTATACTAGTTTCATATTTTAAGAAATATTTTAGAAAAATAAGAATAGTTTGCATTGAAAATAAGGTGCAGGCTCATAGTTCATTTGGTAAAGTGTTTGGCTTATGAAAATAAGGATCCGAATTTAGCTCAAAACAAAGCATACAGAAACAGCAGCAGCAACAACAACAAAACAACAGAGAGTACACAAATAGGAGTCAAAATTATTGTAGTAATGCACACTTGATGACTTTCTGTTAAAGTAAAAAGTTGGTATTAAATAACAGTATCAATAGAAAGTTTAAAACAACAACAAAGAACCTGATAAATTCTGACCACCACTCTAAAGATTGAAGCTATTCCTATCTACCAAAATAATTTTAGTATGCTCACCTCTGGAAACTGTCAGATTATAAATCGTAGATTGGAGGGCATGTACTTAGTGTGTCTTTTTCTTTTCCATAGTTAACTTTAAATCCTATCATAAAGTGATTAGTACCCGATAGCATTTGTTTTACTATTGTTACTATTGGTATAGCTTGGCATGTTTGGCATTATTGTATTTCACAAGGGCAATTTGAATAGAACAGTTGATGTTTTGAAGGCTACACCCTCAGTAGCCTTCATGGTAACTTCCAGGACTATAAGAACTAACCAACAGAGCAGAAAATGCTCAGAACTAATTCGATTTATCCACATCCTATGACAATTTTCCTCAGCAGAGAAATTTCTTTGTGATCTGGCTCCTGGTTGATGTAAAAAGTCACATTTGGCAACCCTAAGATGGCTCCCTTAATTAAGCTATATATTTCTCTGCTCCCGTGTCCACCCTTCCTTTATCCCAAACATCCTATTCCCCCAAGCTCCTCCCCATTCTCCCCTTCTCATGTTTCTCACCCCATTTCCCCTTAGCCCCATGCCACCTCATCCCCAAGTTCCCAGGTTTTGCCCTGCAATCTTGTCTACTTCCCATATCCAGGCGGATGACTAGATGTTTTTCTTTGGGTTCACCTTCTTATTTAGCTTTTTTAGGATCACAAATTATATGCTCGGGCTCACAGGTGTCCCAGGGAGATGTCCCCAGATAGTACCTTGAGCAACTGAGGAGAGGGAACCTGAAATGACCCTATCCTATAGCCATACTGATGAATATCTTGCATATCACGTTAGAACCTTCATCTGGTGATGGATCGAGATAGAGACAGAGACCCAAATTGGAGCACCGGACTGAGCTCTTAAGATCCAAATGAGGAGCAGAAGGAGGGAGAACATGAGCAAGGAAGTCATGACCACGAGGGGTGCACCCACCCACTGAGACAGTGGGGCTGATCTATTGGGAGCTCAGCAAGGCCAGCTGGACTGGGACTGAATAAGCATGGGATGAGACCTGATTCTCTGAACATGGCGGACAATGAAGGCTGATGAGAAGACAAGGACAATGGCACTGGGTTTCGATCCTAATACAGGAACTAGCTCTGTGGGAGCCTAGCCTGTTTGGATGCTCACCTTCCTGGTCCTGGATAGAAGTGGGAGGACCTTGGACTTCCCGCAGGGCAGGGAATCTGGACTGTTCTTCATTCTAGAGAGGGAGGGGGAATGGAGTGGGGGGGGAGAGTGGGAGGGGAGTTGGGGGAGGGGGCGATGTGTACGAGGAGGGGGAGGGAAATGGGAATTTTTTTTTTGCAACAACTAAAAAAAAAATAAAATAAAGAAATAAAAGAAAAAAGTCACATTTGGTTAAAGTTCACATTTGGTTAAGTGACTATGGGTGCCACATCTGTTTCACATCATAATCTAGGACAATGGAGAGAGAAGGGGAGCTATAGAAAGTAGATGACTTCTACAGTGGGAGAGTCAGGTTTCTTCAAGGATATAGACCTCGGTAGGCTGACAACATTCTGTATGGACAGCCCAATTCAGATTAGATGACTTAACATAGAAACAGAAAAAAATGTGCAAGAAATTTGAGATGTATCAGGGAGGTGAGGGTTGTTTTTCAAGGCATAAAAGAGAGGATTTGGGATCAATATGATCAAAGTAAAATGTATGAAATTCTCAGAGAATTAGCATAAGCATACATATTTTAAAAATAATGTACACAGAACCTAAAGAATGATGTTCAAAGCTGTCCTCTGACATCTATATACATACTTGTGCATGAATGCACTTGTTGCTCAGAAACACATATATGTATACACAAAAATATACCTTCACATATGTGTGAATTCAGAAAGGCAGTGGCTTTTCCTCAAACAGTGGTGCCAGAGCTGTAAGGCATTACAGTTGTCATATGAGAAAATATGACCCTTAACACATATGTGCTTAAACTGTCTTGGGAGCCGGGCGGTGGTGGCGCACGCCTTTAATCCCAGCACTCGGGAGGCAGAGGCAGGCGGATCTCTGTGAGTTCGAGACCAGCCTGGTCT
>NC_022027.1:18474470-18491059 GCF_000317375.1 Microtus ochrogaster
GGGAACATCCTTAGTATATGGAATATTCTAGGGAGAGGCAAGCATTCCATGAGGCAGGGGGAGATTATTAAATACAGTTTGAGCGAAGAACTCAAAGGCTTCAGGGAGTTCCAGAAATGAAAGGAATATTCTAGGCTCTCCCTTTCCAAGCATCTTTAAGAAACAAATGTAAGAGTCTCTGAGGCAAACTGAGCTTCAGAAAACAGTCTCCGAGCACCCAAGCACCTGAAAGAAGCAGAGATCTGATGAACCAACCAGAAGGAAAAGTGATCAGCCATAGAAAAGAATCTAACAACCTGAATTGTTTAACAGAGACATTCTTATAAGAAACCCTGATAAAACTCGGTTCAATAAGGTGGACTTCTATCCTTGCTTCCCTATCCAGGTAAGTAAATGGTTGATCATGTCTCTCCAGGGACAGTACCAAACATGTGCCCCCAAACATTTATATACAATTTTTATGATTGTGTTTAAAACTTATTTCTTTCTCTTTTTTTTTTTTTTTGGTGTGTGTGTGTACGTGTGTGTGTGTGTATATGTGTGTTGTGTATAAAAACGTGCAGGCATGTGAGGATGCCAGAGTACAACTATGAAAATAAGAGGAAAGCAAAACTCATAGAAGTCAATTTTCTCTTTCCACCACTCGAATTCTAGCAACTAAACTCAGGTCCTCACGCTTGGTGGCAAGAGTGTTCATTTGCTGAGCCATCACATTCATATGCCCACTATATTTTATAAGGTCACTTTCCTAAATTTGAAGATTCATGTTTACCTCCTATCATGATCAATATATTTACTACCCCTTAAGGAGAAAAAGTGTTACAATTGTTCTATATAACTGAAAATATCTTACTGTTCCATTTTCTGTTTATACTTTTTCTTTAGAGTTTCATCTTCTGATTGCCAAGAGAATTGTGACTTAAAAAGGTTTTCCCTTAGCCTAAACCAGATCACTTTTTATTATGAAATAAACAGTGATATAGACATTTAGCAAAAACTATAGCTTCTGCATTTGCTGTTAAGAAATATGTAGAACAATACTGCAATCCTATGGTAAGTTCAGTTTACTTATAGATGATCCACAGGTTAAAACTGTGTCAAACATTTCTGTTTACCAAAAAAAAAAAATGTGTTATTTTGATGTCATATACAGAGCTGGTAGCTTTGCCATTGGCATTAAAAAAGGAATACAAATCTATTCTACAAAGTCTCTCTATCTTTTGAATTTTCGTAAAATTGATTATCTGCTAGTTAATTTGATCAGGAAAGTTTTCCATAGGGCAGATTTTGTTTAACTCCACTTCATAGCACAGGTTGGTTTGCTCCTCTGTCCTCTGTGTCTCCTAATATCAACAGCAAGGTGCAAGTCCTACGGAAGGACAGAAGTTCAGAGTCACTGTTAAGGTGCTGTAGTAACGGGGGCTGCTGGTACATGGCTTCCACTGTGCTAAGCCTCACATTGGAACCACAACAGAGATAGTAATTCATACTGTCTGCAATGCAGTATTCTTCACATTCCTTTAAGTCCCAATGTTAGCTGTTTACTGTGCCTACTGTTGGGAGTTACTGTTTTGCTTTCACAAGAATACCAGAAACATACACACTAAAATCTCTGTACTCTACAATGTTTCAGACTAGTCAATTGTTCCTTAACATGTCCCCACCCATATTGAAAGGAAACCATTCCTGGAATAGTTAAATTCACCACAACTTGTTTATATGAATGAAACATTTCAAACATATAAATAAAAGTAAAAGAAGGCAAACAAAATCTTGAGACCAAGAGACAAAAAGGAAAAAGATAAAGTGAGCATACATATTTTGAAAAAGATTCTCTAAGAAGGAGGAGGCAAAACAGGGAGCTGGCAGATAAAGGTTACTCTGCAATTTGCTACCTACATTCACTGTGTGAAAATTACTTTCCTTTCATATAAAAACAATCAGGACAAAAGTCAGCTGGTGATAAACAATGACAAATCTCACTGTTCTAACACAAGTGTTAACTCTTAGTCTAATGTTGGGCAGAATATTTCTGAAACTTTCTATTTTCTAACAGGCAAGGAAACATTCCCAGATATAAACAATAGATAAAGGAACCTTCAGTACCATTTTGTTATAATCTATAATCACTGAGTAGCTTGGATTTATTTATTATTATTTTTTCCTCTTTTACTATTTTTTAAAGGCCAATTGTCAGTGGATTTATTGGTGCTGAAGGGCCTTGGTAATAAAATGTCTTTGGCTGGTGCTCTTTTTTGACATTTATGTCATGCCAAATCAAACTACAGTTTTATTAAACTTTTATGGTCACTGATTTCAGTTTATTAATTTCCTACTTTCTGTGATTTCAATATTTACAAAAGACACCTATTCAGTAACATTTCTTAATCCATAGCTAAACTTTTCTTTTTCATTAAGAAAAATGAGGTTTTTTTCTATTTTATTATCTTGGCTCAGGTGATAAATCACAGGAATTAGCAGTCCCACAATGTTTTCTATTTCATGTAGTTTTGGTAGTCTAGAATTACATTTTGTTACTTTGAAAATGCCCTGCTATCCAGATCATAGAGTTTCCACTAAGCATCAACAGTCATGCTGCAGTTTCAGATCATCCAGCTGTTGGAAAATGGCCTCCCACAACAGAAAAATGCTGTACAGCTGCTGGATGTGACACACAGTTCTTAAGAGGGAGTTGTCCCTCCTGCCCTCCCCTTCCTTATTCTGCCTTCCTCTCTCTCCTTCTCTTTGTACCTACCTACCCCCAACTTGCTTTCTCTTCATTGCTTTTCTCTTTTGTCATCTTTTCCCCTCCCCACCCTTTTAACTATGCTTATATAATTGCAGTTGCATGAGCTATATTGAAAACAGACCCCAAAACATCAGTCAAAACCTTTTACAAATAACCTAACTTAATGCTAATTTCATGAAAGTTTATGTTTCTATTCCTAATCTTGGTTCTTTCAGTTAAAGTTGAAGAAAGCAGCATCTTCTGGTAAAAATCACAATGCCAGGCTTGACTTTCTTCTTTTTTACAGAAATCTTTTAAATCAACTCTTATCCAAAAGTATTTCTTGAAAAATTCCAGAAAAAATGACTAATAAGTTTTAGATTATATACTGTTCTGAGTAGCATGTTGAAATCTCACCTCTGTATTTTGTCCTGTTCAGAATGGGAATGATTCTCTTGTTTAGCATCCCCATGCCATGTTTTCTACCATCAATGAAAACTTCCTAATTGTCTTAGTTAAAAAAAAATCAGCTACTAATGAATAAGACACACCACATTCTAATAACTTATATTGAAATAAATTGTTATAATAAGCACCCTTCATTATTGTCTGTTATTAATTCTTTATTTTATAAACAAATTAACATATTATGACAATCATATGAAACAAAAACTTTATGCCAGGTTTAGGGTTGTGATTTCAAGCATTAATTGCAGTCCTGGAACATTTCTCTGATAAATAATTCAAGATTTCTTGCTTAAAATAATTCTAAAACATGTAAGGCTTATGCTTTACATTGTGGTCACTCTTATTAATCATGACTGCTATATGTTTTGAAAAGTAAATTTGGTATGGGCTTTAAAAAATTAGGGTGACTATCAGATTTATTTTTATATTTAGTATACATATATGTATAATTTATTTCTTTGGTAATCGTAATTTTATTAAACTCAGTACCAATTTAAACAATAAAAGATAGACTTCTGGATACCTTTTTATTTTCTCTTAACTAATTATTCTGTATGTGACAAAGTCTTATCTGAATCATTATTTTATTTTATTTTATAATGATGGAGGAAGGTCATTGGTTAAATAATAAAGAAACTGCTTGGCCCTGATAGATTAGAACATAGGTGGTTGGAGTAAACAGAATGGAATTCTGGGAGGAAGAGGAAGTGAGCTCAGATGCCAGGCTGTTGCTCTCTGGGGCAGACGCGATGAAGCTCTGATCCAGGATGGACATAGGCTAGAATCTTCCCGGTAAGCGCACCTTGGGGTGCTACACACATTATTAGGAATGGGCAAATCCAGGTGTGAGAGTTGGCCGAGAAGAGGCTGGATATAATGGGCCAAGCAGTGTTTAAAAGAATATAATTTGTGTGCTGTTATTTCAGGTAAAGCTAGCCAGTGGCATGCAGCCCCCAGATCCTACAACAGTCTTTTGAGAATTTTGTACAAAAAAAAATTTGATCACATTCATCCCTCCTCATTCTCCTCCACCCCAATTTGTATCATTGTTAAAGAAAACTTAATCTCTCTCTTTTAACACCTTTCAGTCACCAATACCTATCTGCTTTCAAGTGATGGGAGCTTATGTCTAGCCCATCCCCATTCTAGAGATGGTCTTGATGGAGCTTGTCTGGTATTATAAATGTTGTAATAACCACTATGAATCCATATGTGCAGTTTCCTTGTTGTGTGTGGAGGGCACTGTTTTCTTATTTTCATTTATCATCTCTGATACTTTCAGGTTTCTTTCCCTTATTTTCCAAGTGTCCCTGAGCCTTGGAATGAGGGAACACAGTATAAAGATTCCATTTAGCACTTAGAGTTCTACAGTCTCTTATTTACTGCACCATAGCCATTGCTGTAAGATTGATGATTGTATTTACCCACCATCATACATAGCACCTTGTAGATTATAAAAACAAGTTAGTTGGGATGAAGTTTTCAGGTGAATGCCAACTTAGCTTTAATATATCCATGATCTGTTTCTCAAATATGTAGTGTCTTCAGCAATATGGGCTTGCTGTCAAGTTCTGTGGGCTAAACAGAAGTGTTACTAATACACTATAATGTTTAGGATTCTATATCCCTACCAAATTATGATAATATTTTTTAAACATTTTATATTTAAAAATCTGACATGTAAGTATTTTCATTAATGTAATTTTTAAATAACCTGACTTTATTATAACCTGGAAACATTTATATCTTTGTCAAATGTCATTAGAAATTAAGTGAAAAAAAATAGAGAAGAAATATATTTACTTTAAAAAATTGTAAGCCGGGTGGTGGTGGCGCACGCCTTTAATCCCAGCACTCACGAGGCAGAGGCAGGCAGATCTCTGTGAGTTCGAGGCCAGCCTGGTCTACAAAGGGAGTTCCAGGACAGGCTCCAAAGCCACAGAGAAACGCTGTCTCGAAAATCCAAAAAAAAAAAAAATTGTCCATGTAAGTGCATGTATATCATGCTTTTTCTGGGGATTAATATATTTTTTCATGTAATGTTGTGATCTTTGAATGTAATTATTAGCAATCTATTTACTTGAAATTATAAACTCACTTATGAAAATAAACTAGAAAAATCATCTCTAACATTAGGCTTGGCTTTTCCTTTTTATGTCTGATATTATTTGATCTTTATTTTATGCCTAAGAGAATGGACAAAAAGGAAGATTGCCTTTACCTTTTCTGTCATTCAATTATCAAGGAGGAACAATTTCTATGGATCTGGAGAGTGCTGAGCCATCAGAATTTGTCTTTTATGCAGGCTCAGTTATATAAGCCAGCATAAACTAAGCTTCCATAGAATTAGCTTGTCTTTCAGAAGCTGCATATTTCTCTATACAGAGTAGTGGATTAAGGACAAAGCTGCTCTGGCCTTCATCCTGGATTTGTCATTCTAGCTATTTGTGTGATCCAGGTCAGATCATAAGGCATGCCTGCTTGAACATTCACAGCTGCGGAAAGCAGCTGCTTCTCTGGAAGTTACACACACTCAAGAACACTTTAAAATAAATTCCAACATTCATGCGTAGCATGAAAGCAATACTTCTTGTGCACGTTACTTATCATTTCCAGTCTCGTTTTAACTTCATAAACTTCATTTTAAAAACTGCTTACAAAAAATTTTAACACATCAAAATTAACCAAATCCCAAAACTGTGCATGTTAAGGTGCTTCCATCCAGTTTGAAAAGCAGTTCTGAATCTGTGTAGCTTCCAATTGAATTTTACTTGCAGTATTGAATATATGGTTTGATCTTCTCCATCACAAAAATGGAGAAATACACGACATAATTAGAACTAGAAAAACAATTAACTTTAAAGTTTTGTTCTTAACACATATTTGCTGCCTTTATTTAGTTTTTCCCCATCCCCTAATACATACCCTATTTTGTGTTTATCATATTCCTCATTTTTAAATTTATTTTTTTCTCATACAGAAATCCCAACTAATTTGCCCTCCCTCTAGCTGTACCCCTTCCTAAGATATACTCCTCCTCTGTTTCCCTTCAGAGATAAGCAGACCATCCAGGAATATCACCCAAATACAACACAATATGACTTGACACAAACCAAAATATCAAGGCAGGACAATGCAACCCAGCAAAAAGACAAGTGTCCAAAGAGCAGGCAAAAGTGTCAGAGACACTTCACTCCCAGAGTTAGGATGTCCTCCCCCACAAAATAAATGGCAGCAAACTACACGAACATAACATATATGCAGCGGACCTAGAAAAGGCAACACCATTGTCACTGCAGTCTATTTTTGATGAGCTAAACTAATAGCAAGAAATGAGAAAAGAAATTCATTTCCTATTAAATGCTTCAAGCTTCTTTACGTATAATGCATTTATGTAATATATGTCTAAGTTGTTAAGTAATACTTTAATAGAGGAAGTATAGTTTTATTAATAGCTATTATGCCATGCAAGGTGTTAACAGATTAAATATGAAATGATGTATGTTCCTGTTCATCTTTAAAACCAGTTGCACAGTAGAATTTTGTACATACCTTGACAGAGGTTTTGTCATAGCACATTTTAAGAAGAAAAATTGAAATGAAACACTGCCTGTTAGGAGCATGTGACACCAGCACTTGAATAAATTACTGATTTGTGTAGGACTTAGTTGAGGAGATTTTGTTTCTTTCCCACAACTATGTCTCTCATTTTTACACTATTACTTTCCACATGGCATAAATATTATCATGTATTTAAAGGAAATAAGTTAGCCCACAATTTTGCAACTATAGGTATTTATGACTGATATCTCTGAATATTTCTGTTTTGTAAAGATGGATATGCATTTAAGTGATGTAGCAAAGATGTCTGCAGTTTCGTTGTTGCATGTCCTTTAAATACCATTGTTATCACAATACCTCCAGAGTGTCAACACGTCTTTAAAAATCATTTTGAAGATATACACTGATGTTAAACTCATCAATAAAAATGCAAACCAGTCAATAAGAACAATTTCTATGCTTCTTTCCATTTGCAATTTACATACTTCCCGTGAGTCTCCTTTACCTCAGGATAAAATCTAGCTCATATGATGTTAAGACTGTACATTATACAAAGTTTGTTTTCCTTCTTTCTTTGATGTGACACTTTGCCTTATATTATGGCCCAATAGGACTAATACACACACACACTTACATTTCCATAGTCCAATCACATTTTCACTTGCTGTTTTATTTTGTTCTCCTTAGTACATATTTTTCTTCAAAATCTCCTTCTACCTTACCAATTATCAAACATGTTTTCCTCCAGGATGCTAACTTGACCTTGCTTAAAGGAGCAGGAATCAGACTTTCGTTCTCAGGAGCTTCTACAACAGTGTATTATAATTTTCGTTTCCCATGGCTGTGTTTTGATGGAGAACATTCTTTAATCATCATAATTTTATTCTACTATTAGTAGCTACTTAATAACTGCTTCTGAATGGGAATGAGTTGATTGTGGGACATTAGTATAATTACTGCTTTCCAGCTCAGGAAGTAGCAGTAGACAATTACCAAACCAAAACTGGCTGGATGACATCTTATTAAATGAACTGGGTGGTAAGTGGGTAAAAGTCAATCGACCCACTTAAGGCTTGTTAATTTTAATGAAAATATTTTAAATACAACTGGATGATTTTGTATCAATACATTATCAACATATAAATATATTACTAAGAATTTACTGTCAATATTATGTCACTCAGTCATCCCTTTCTTATAGGTCCTTGCTATCTGTAAGCTTCAGTTCCTTGAACTATTAAATTTTTCTCTCTGAAAACTTGTAAGACAACAAAATAAATTAAGTGATTTCTATATCAATTTTTACTAGTATTAATTAAATTTATTCATTTATTTTTACATCTTGACTACAGTTTGCTCTCCCTCCTCTCCTTCCATTTCATCCTCCACACTCCACACCCACTCTATTTCCCTATCTATTCTCCTGTGTTTCTGTTCAGAAAGGGACAGGCATCTCATGGAAGACAACAAAGCAAGGCATATGAAGTTGAGTTATGACTAAGCTCTTCCCCTTGTATTAATACTGGGCATGGCAACCAAGTATGAAAAAAAAGGATCCTGGAAGTGAGGCAAAGGGTTAGGGACTGCCAATGATTCCACTACTAGGAGACCACAAGTTCATCAAGATACAGAACTGGTACAGATACATAGAGGACCTAGGAGGGTCCCATGAAGGCTCCCTAACTGTCGGTACAGAGTCTGTGAGCTCCTATCTACCCAGGTTAGCTGGTTCTATTGGTTCCCTTGTGATGACCAATGATAACCCCTCTGTATACTATGAATATGTTCGATTACTATTGATTAATAAAGAATCTGCTTTGGGCCTATGGAAGAGCAGAATTAGACAGGTCAGAAATCCAAACAGAAATATAGAGAGAAAGTAGGCGGAGTCAGGAAACTGCCATTTAGTTGCAGGAGACAGGTGCCAGAACTTCGGCCACAATCTTGTGGTAAAACATAAAGTAATTGAAGATGTAAGAATTAGTTAATAATAAGCCTAAGCTATTGGCCACACAGTGTTGTAATTAATATAGTTTCTGTGTAATTCTTTCTATTTGAATGGCCAGGAAGCAAAAACGGCCTCTCACTACAGACCTTGAACCTGTGGCATGTACAATGTGTCCTCCCTCTTTCCAACAGGGTTCCTTGAGCTTGGTCCAGTGCTTGCCTGTGGATCTCTGATTCTACTACCATCAGTCATGACATTAAGGCTATCTCATGACAAGGTAGTTACCAATCTGAATAAAAGAGATGGACAGTTCAAGCTACCGATCCACGATCACTAGGAGTCTTAGCTGGGGTCATTCTTGTGAATTTATGGGAGTTTCTCTTGTATCAAACTTCTACCTAACACCAAAATTAATTCCCCCCATCAAAATGTCTCTTTCATTATTCTCCTTCTCTGTCCATGGCCCCCAACCCAATTCCTCATGTTGCCATCCCTCCAGCCACCAGTCTATCCAAGAGATCTTTTATATTTCCTCTTCCTGGGGAAATTCATGAAACTCCAACCCCCCTTTGGGCCCTCCTTGTTGCTTAGCCTTTCATAGAACTGTGGATTGTAGTGTGGTTTTCCTTTACTTACACTAGTCAGAATGGCTAAGATCCGAAACAAACTCGCACAGTCACTTTTGAAATCAGTATGGAGGTTTCTCTGAAAGTTGGGAACCAACCTAACTTGAGACTCAGCTATACCACACTTGGCATATAACCAAAGGATACTCAATCATTCTACAAAGACACTTGCTCAGCTATGTTCACAGAAGCATTATTAGTAGGAGACAGAACCTGGAAACAACCTAAATGGCCCCCAATCAAAGAAAATATGGTACATTTACACAATGGAGCTCTTAAAAACAATGACATCAGGAAATGTGAAAACAAATGGGAAAGAGGTAGTCAAAAATAATCCTGAATGAGGTAATCTAGACTCAGAAAGACAAACTTGTTATGTCCTCACTCTAAAGTGAATATTAGCATTTAAGGATAGCTATGTTGCAATCCATGTCAATCTTTTACCGACTCGGAAGTCTCCGAGGGGTTGTGTTCCATAGTATGTATATTCTAGAAAAGCTCATAAGAGAATAATAGGTGCATGACCTTCCTTATGAGTTTTAATAATAGAGTTAAACATTTTACTACTTCTTATGTTTTATATCTTGAAACGCATAACACTATCCTTCAAATGAAACTTGAAAATGATATATCCACATGAGAAAAAATAAATAAGTTATAAATGAAAGAGAGAAGTAGATTTTAACTCTTTGACACCTCTGTTACAGCCTATGCTAAATACTAAATGATCAACAAATATATGGACATGACTTGCTGAATTAATTTTTGCTGTTTCAGCACTGAATATTACAACTTTAAGTCTTAACTCAAATACCTGAACAGATTAATTTTATTTCCTAAGAAATAATAAGAGAACATTTTGTGTGTATTTGAGATCTTAAAAGCATTAAAAATCAAAGTGGCAAGCAGTTATTTTTTAAATTTTGACTGAAAAGTTATGGTATGACGAATTCCTCATGCTGTGGTTAATTTTTTTTTCTAACTGCATTGAGGTGTACATTGTATTGAGTGTGTTACCAGATTATCCATATTACTCCTGGGTCATTATACTATGTGCCATTTCCACAGCAAGGCAGACAATATATGCAGGAAGTAGATCTCTGCTTCTATTTCTTATATCTGTTAAACATTTGCCTATTAGTCAATCAGCCTGGAATAATGTCCCTTTCAACCTAATGCAAACCATCTGATTAGGGCTATAAATAGCTGTATACATACCAACCATTTACAATGTAAGCCAAACTCCTGCAAGAGTGACATTCCCTTCTCACTCATCATGTGTCAGCACACCCTCGGCCAGAGGAATTTCACAGGACTTAAAGGCCACGGTAAGTGAAGCACAACAATGATGTCAAACTCAGATTGCCACTAAAAGTTTTATTACAATCAACACAAGACGTTCATTGAAATGCTTTCAATTCAGAGAAAATCTGTAAACCATGCTTTGTGATCACTATATTTTTATTGTTTTATATCTCATGTATAAATTTAAATATTTACTTAGAAATGTGAAGGTTACTATAATTATAATGACTTAATCTGTCTAAAAGCAACTAAAGTTATTGACAACCTTCATGGCATTCATTAAATGGAGCAAAGTATGTTTTATATTTCCTTAAAAAACTCATACCACATATATCTAAATTTACATTAAATATATAATTTTTATGAAGTGCAATTTGAGATTTCAACAGGTAGATTATTTTATTAAATCACCTGAATCATTAATGAAATATCATCATGTCCTGACATTCAACATTTCTTTTACTCACAAACGTCACTTATTTTCTAAGATTCAAAAACTACCCTGAGGATAATAATCATGTAAATTGTCCTCTTTTTTTCACACAAGTATTTAAAAAGGAATAACAGAGGTATGAAAATTTGAAATGTAATACTGTCTTGTCAATTTATAGCAAATGTGAAAAGTTGAAATCATAATATTTACTCAGAATTCCCTCTTGTCATTAGAACTTGGACATTGATTCTATGGATACTCAGGTAACAGAAGGCATTAGTTATCAGTTGTCTTGCAGATGGAGATGGAGATATGGGCACGAAGAGTGACAAATTTCAAATTAGAAGGTTATTGTGATTATCATCCTCACAGAGTCTAGAATTTGCATCCAGACAAAATTTGAAGCGTATCAGTAAGGGATGTTCTACATTGCTTCAGCTGAGGTTGGAAGAACTGCCTAAGTTGGATGGTGATATTCTATGGTCTGTGGACCCTAAACTAAAAACAAAGAAGAAAACAAACTGAAAATTAATTCCTCTCAACTTTCTGATTATTAATACAATATGACCAGCTTTCTCAAACTCCTGTGCCATGACTTGCCTCCTTGTAGACTCTACAGCAGGCTAAAAGAAGCCATTCTCTGCTTTAGTTTTTTTAGCAGGCATGCTGTCACTACATATGAAAATAAACAATAATATCATCAAGTTATTTAAAATGAATATATCCAGATTTGTAAAGTAAGTAATATAGTATGCTTTATTCAATTGAAGTATAATAGTGTGAAGTATGTTAGATTGAGATGTTAAATATTGTAAACCTTTGTCTGCTGGATAAAGAATTAGTGAGCCCATCCCCAGGAAAGACTAATTTTTCCTCTTTCAGCAGCTATTAGTTTCCTGTGCATATTGTTTGCATTTTGCTATTTGGTAATTTCACAGCAAATTATCTTTTCTGCCCTTTAAACTCTGTTAAGAAGCCTTAAAAAATAAACAATTGTAAAAAAGAAGTCAAATATGAGTGAAGTGGTGATTGGATGTCAGAGTGAGTCTGAAAAACCTGGGATAAAACCGGACTTGCTGAACATAGCGGACAATGAGGACTGCTGAAAAGTCAAGAACAATGGCAATGGGTTTTGATCCTACTGCACGTACTGGCTTTGTGGGAGCCCAGGGTGTTTGGATGCTCACCTTACCAGACCTGGAAGGAGGTGGGTGGTCCTTGGACTTCCCACTGGGCAGGGAACCCTGACTGCTCTTGGGCTGGAGAGGGAGGGGGAGGGGAGCGGGGAAGGGGGAGGGAAATGGGAGGCGGAGGCAGGGAGGAGGCAGAAATTTTAAATAAATAAATAAATAAATAAATACATCAACATGGAAATTACAGTAAGTAAATGAATAAAAAAAAGCCAACAAGAGAAAGCATTTGCTTCTGTTGTACAGCACCATCACTGATGCAAATACTCCCTGTAGGGCTCAAACTGATTCAGGCATTACAGGAACTTCAGCATTACTGATTAGAACACAAAATGTGAAGAACCCATTAGATACTAGCTCTGCTGGAATGGAGTAAGTCTCTGGGCTTAGGAGGACTATTTTTTTTTTTCTTTAACTTTGTGCTTTGATCGACTTTCATTCATTCATTCACTCATCAGTCAGTATTACCTTTTAACCACAACAGTGTTGCCTAAAGATTTTTTCACAATTTCCATTAGATAGTTTCAGAAATAAAATCCCTGTCTTTTTTGGTTAGTTAATAAAGTTTTGGGTTGTTTTCTCATTTGAACATATATCAAGAACAAGAACATAGTCCTGTGAATATTCCTTATAAAGGTAATCTAATGAGTTGGGTTGAGTTTCTAGCTGAATTTTCATTCTACATGAGCAATCATATAAGCAGAGGAAAACTGGGAAATTTATCAGAAGTTTCTTAAGTCTTTAATACAGGTTAGTCACACTGTTTGAGCTACTGATTACCTATAGCAAGAAATAGGATATGGCAGGATCAGTAACAAAATTTCCAAAATTCAATAGTACTTCATGAATTTTACTGCTTTTATCTTGAGAAAGAGTAAAAGAATAATAATATCCAGAGATCTAGAGAGACATACAAAAATTTGCATTCCAGTTATATGTAAAATCTTCTCTGGTACCCAAATCTATATTCTGGAATCACTGAACACATTCCATTTATAAGGAAATTCATTGGCTGAGTTGAGGATCAATTTATTGGTTGAGGATAGTAAGCTCGATGTTTCAGCCCTTCGAGCCCATTCTTCATCTGAGAAGAAACTTGTTTCCCCCATCAAATAATGAAGTATAAGTCTGGAAACACCTTTCATAAGTCAAATTTTGTCATTTTTAGTGTCTCACTATATTGAGATCTGGATAACCAATACATACATTTTTATGTAGTTTTGAAAGATTTTGTGTAGGCCATTTTTCAGAAATTGACACTTAGTAAATCATAAGTAAATATGATTTAGAAATATAATTTAGAGACACATTTGATTAATTATTTGATTAAATGTAATTAATTACATTTAATTAATTTGTATGATTTGAACATCTTTTACATTATCAGATAAATTCTTGAATCAACTGTAAAAACTTAGTGTCCATTACCTCTTGTTTTATGTATGTTTTTCTACCCCTACATTCAAGCTTATAGTTGTAATATTAGAATTGTCAAGATGTTATGCTATTGAAATCAGTAAAGTCAACAGGACCCAACAAGAAATGTTCAAATTGAAATCTAAGAGATTACATTTCTTTCATTGTAAAATTAATCACATTAGATAAGATGAATAGTGATATCATACTTACTTAGAATGAAAATCAATTACCTATCAATATTCATTAGTTGTTAGAAGGCAAATATTTAAACTGGTACTCACATTCATTCAAGAACAGTGATAAAATAAAGAAAAAGAAAACATACATTAAACACATGACATTTGTATCCAAGAGATTAGTGCAATTTTTTAAAGTTATTACTTAATTAATTTGAATGTATTGTTTTCAGTATTTTCCTTAATAAACTATATGATGGAAGCAAACATAACACCGAAAGTGATTATCAAATTATACTTTTTGCAATGATTGTGAAAATTTTGAGAAGTCCACTTAGCCTGGAAGGTTAAAAAAATAGGGATCAATGGAAATCCTAATTTGCACCAACAGATTGTGACAAAATCATGGTGATCTGTGAGAGAGAAATGCGTGACTATTGAAGGGACATTTTTCACTAAGTTGGGCAATCAAGAAATTTTGTTTTAGAGGATTGTTTGAACTATACTCAGTAAAGAATGTCACTGAGCCATCAGGAATACATAAAGTTTATTGAAAATTGAAGAATAAAAAATACTCCACAAACCGTTGGTAGTGAATTGAAATAAAAATCAAAAGATGGAACAATAACAGAAATGCATTTTTCTAAACTTTATCATTTTATCTCTACACGGGAGCTTAGTGTAACAGAAGATTTAATGTGAAAACTCTCTAGGATGTGATTTAGTTAATATTTCTAATTAGATTGATTAAAGTAATGTAATTCATATCAATAACATAATAAAATTATTTTGAATTTCCTTTTTTGCCAGATACTTTCAAGAATCTTCTTCATAATAGTTGTGACATAAAGTTATAAAGCTTGTCAAATTCTGCAACAGCAACAATGCTGGAAGAAATCTACAAAGTCACAACTAATCATGAAAATTTATTGCAATCATTTTAATATAGTTTCACTGTAGAATCCAGTCATGATACCAATACATTTATTTACAGATAATGTTTTTCATCACTTTCCGTTTCCTTTTCTATGCGTATAATTCAAAGTCTAAATGTTTTAGAAAGGACGAAGTAAAGGTTACAAATAATGGGAAAGACATGGTTTCCAGGTAATTGAAAGTGGAATCACTAACACTGTTAGAGAAGGAGATGATATCATTATCCCTGCATTCCTTTAAAAAAAACATGAAATACATGTGTCAGTTTCTGGCACTGCTACTTATATTAAAGCATAGGTCAATTAAGAGCTTAATTAAATGTGGGGGTTTAATGAAGAATTACAAGAAACTGAAGTTTATCAAGTCCTTGTATGTAAAATATCATTTGACCCATAATCACTGATACTAATTCTACAAAGTCAACAAAAATGATGAGAGTGGGAGAGAATGCATTATGAATCACCTTTTGAAAATTTCTCTTTTGAATTTTTGCTTTCCTGTACCAACTATCTTCCTGGAGTATCATAATTGTGGATGTCATAGAGCCTTCGAAAGGACTACCATAAACACAGTAAAATTGTTACCATGCGGCAGAGCTGCTCAGTGTCAGCTCACTGACAATGTCTTTGCAGTGAAATTTGTATTTGCAAAACACATTTTGTGTTTTGTATCTTCAAAACACATTTTCACTGCAAATACAAATTCATCAGGTTGCTAACTTAAGTATGCTTACAGGTGCATTGTCAAAGAACTGGAACACCTATTATATTTCTTTGTCTTATTTTTCAATCAGCCATGGTCTTAAATAAAAGAAGAATGCCAAAATTCTATAATTCTAACCAAAAGGACGTTGTGTATTAGAAATACTCAGTTGCCTGCATAAGTACTAATAGATATTAATATCAATGTCTTTGCTTGTGGTTTTGAGAAGTGTGTGGAGCCTTCAGCTGAAGTGTAGTAGTCTATTCTGTTCTGAAGAACCTGAGTACTCCTAACCATGTACTTCATATAATATTTTTAATCTTTATCCAACTACAAGGCTAACCCAAATAATATTAAGATTAAATATATTCTCTTTGATTGGTCTGAAGAGGTATAATACGTTTTTAATGCCCAAGATCCATATCACCCTAAAAGAAGAAAAATCTGGAGGGAGGATGTGTTAATGAGCAAATGTGTGTTAAGGTCAAAAGTCAATGCTGGGTGTTTTACTCGATCATATTACGACTTTATCTTTTTTCTTTTTGAAAGGAGTCTCTCAGAACCCAAAGCTTACCAGTTTTGCTAGCCAGCAAGCCACAAGGATCATCGTGTCTCCACTTCCTTTCACCGATGCTGGTATTGCAAGTAGATAGCATCATGCGTATCTATTCTCTTTACCTCATGTTTTATTAGTTCTTTAAAAATTGTATTTAATGTATTTTCATAATATTAACCCCCTCCCTCAACTCTTCCAAGATCTACCCCCTCTTAATTACTTATTTAACACTCGATAATAAAAAAATAAAATCCTGTTTCCCCAAGTTCCCCCATCCTCCCCTTCTCACTTTTCTCTCCCCATCTCCCCTTACCCCCAACCCACCCCACCCCAAGATCCCACTTTTCTGCCCGGCAATTTGTCTACTTCCCATAGGCAAGAGGATAACTATATGGGATAAAGGAAGGCTGGATAGGGGAGCACGGAAGCACAATTCTTAGTTAAGGGAGCCACCTTAGGGCTGGCAAGAGACTTGAACCTAGAGTGGCTCCCAAGGCGATGTCCCCAGTTAGTTCCTTGGGCAGCTGAGGACAGGGAACCT
>NC_022027.1:18491690-18513283 GCF_000317375.1 Microtus ochrogaster
AATATATGGTCACCCACTGGAGTATGGTTGCCCTGCAATGGGCCACACAAACAAAACTGAATCTCCTAGAAACTATCAAGTATTAAGAACTCTTTGATTAGGGGTAAGACTTCATTCCCATCTCTTCTCTCTATGCTGGGATTCGGTCTGGCTTCAGCTTCCAAAAGTCTTGTGCATACTGTCACAAATACTGTTCATATGTTCACTAACTATGTTAAATCTAGAAAACATTGTCATCCACCATCTATGGCTCTTACAATCTTTCTGCCTCTTCTTTCTCAATGAACCCTGAGCCTTGGAAGGACAGTATGTGAGACAGATGTGTCTTTGAGAGGTGAGCATTCTGCAGTCTCATATTTTCTGCCCCTTGGCAAGTTTGTGGTTCTCTGTGGTAATCAAAACCTACTGGAAAGTTCAGTTTTTCTGATAATGTAGAAGTGCTACACTAATCTAATGGTATAATAAGTCTTTAGGAGAAAGTTTAATGCTATGTACATTTAGTACAAGAATAGGAATAGGTTGTCCCCTAGCGCTTTTCTAGCCAAGATTCTTGTCCTCAATAAGATTCTGCTCTCACCATTCCTTAGCGGTATCAGTTCTTTGCGTAGGGTTTAGTTCCCTTGAGCTTTCCCTAGTCTACATTAGCACACCTATTGGTGTGGTCCTTGTTCAGCTCACGTTTAAACAGTCATGTTGGTGGAATTTTATGGGTGCAGTTTCTGACATTCTAAGAAATATCGATTGTTTATCCAATACTAACTAACCAGCTCTGAAGAGAACATATAAACAAAAGTAAATTGCACAGACAGAATAGGCTCTATTTATGTATTTAGAGGGAGAACTTGGACAGGGGAAAGGGAAAGGAGCAAATGTATAAGTATATTATAATCTCATAAATCAATATTATAAATAACAGCTAAGAACTCTAATCAAAAGAGCATGTATGGGAAGGGTCTACAACATGAAAATCCATGGCACATGACCGAACATTTAAAGTTAATAGATTTGATTGCAAGCAACAGCAATTTTTTTTCAGATATCTATTCATGTAGTTTTCTTAATTAACTCAGCAGGCAGTTATATTGTACCAGATTTTACTTAGTGTCCTTCAATAAAATACTTTTTTGGGAAAATCTTTTCAATATTTCATAAATGTTCAATGATATTGATGTATTGTGAATTGCTCTTCTTGTATTATAAGATAAAACTAAGCACAGAATTGCATACTAAATTATGTTGAAAAGCATTGTAAAACACTGGATAGTAATACAAACTATTTATGAAGTTGATGATGTGTGGGTTATTTTTTTGCTACTAATCTAATCTAGTCTAATCTAATCTAATCTTCATCTCCAGTGAAGTATTAATATCATCAGCACTTTCTAGATCAGAAGTACAATTCTAAAGAACACATTAATAACTTTTAGATTTAGTACATGAAACACCACATGCAAATTCCAACTTCCAAGCTCTTAATATTGAACAATACTGTTTTTCTTGTTATTGTTGTTGTTTGAATGTTTCGAGATAGGATTTCTCTGGGTAGCTTTGGTGCCTGTCCTGGAACTAGCTCTTTTACCATTCTGGCCTTGAACTCATAGAAATCCACCTGCCTCCAGCTACCAAGTGCTAGCATTATGGCATGTGCCACCACTGCCTGGCACTCAGTAATACTGTTTTGATTTTATTGTATTACATATGCAAGAATTCAAAGAAAAGGAATAATTGAGACCAATAAAAACGAAGCAGATATTGTTAGTCTGTGTATGTTTGTATGTGTATGTGTGTTCTTGTGTATGCAAGTGTACAAACATGCATATGGAAGCTAAAATATTATCTTGGGCATCAACCCACACACTCCATCAATATTTTATTAGAAAATGATTTTTATTGGTTCTGGAACTCATGAAGTATGCTAGATTGTCTGGTCATCATCAATTCCTTTTACTAAGATTTTCCTGTATGAACCTCTCCATCCCTGGGACCCTAAGAAGAGATATCACTATGTCCAGTTTCTCTATGTGGATTTGGGGATGAAATTTAAGTACTTGTGTTTTCTAAAGAAACACTTTGTTAACTGAGCTGTTTTTCTGTCCAAGAAAAGCTTTAATATCTAGAGAAGTGGGTTTCATTAGGTGAGGCTGAAAAGTTTAATGTTCAGAGACCCACATCGGTGCAGTAGACTGAGCTCCCAAGGTCCAGTTGAAGAGCAGAAGGAGGAAGAATATGAGCAAGGAAGTCTGGACCACGAGGGGTTGGTACACCCACTGAGACAGTGTGCCTGAGCTAATGGAAGCTAACCAAATCCAGCTGGACTGGGACTGAACGGGCATGGGATCAAACTGGATTCTCTGAATGTAGCTGACAATTGGGGCAGACTGAGAAGCCAATGATAATGACACTGGGATTTGTCTCTACTGCATGTCATAGCTTTTGAATTTTTAGCATACCTTCCTAAGCCTGGATGGAGCGAAGAGGACCATAGAGTTTCCACAGGGCAAGGTATCCTGCTGACACTCTCTTAGGACTGGATGGAGAAGGGGGAGGAAGAGTGGGGGAGCGAGAAAGAATTGGGAGGAGGGGAGGAAGTGGAAATTTTGATTAGTATTAGTATTATTTATAAAGTAAAAAAACCTAATTATTGTTAGTTATAAAGTTATGACGATTGACATTCATCTTTCTTCCCATGAAAACTACTCACCCATGCTCCCACCATTCAAAATGCTGACTGTGGAACATATTAATATAATGGTTTGTCTGGGGGCCGTGTTGTGAAAAATCTTTCTAGTTAAGTTATCCTACTTACTATGTTGTACTCCATAGTCCATAAATTTCTGTTCAGTATTGCAGTCAGGATCAGACAGCTACCCAACATCACAAAGCCTCAAAACTTAATCACATACTTGGTTGATTCAAAGCTCTATTCATATTCCTTGTTTCTCATTCTTCCTACATACATAATTTATGGATCAAAGTAGTAATTGTACAGGGAATGTCAAATATTTACATGTCTTTTTCATAGAATAATTAGAATTTTGCTTCTTTTATCTAGTTGTAATAGTTTTATTCCGATTTTTAACATAGACCACACTATGAAATAAACAAGGAGCAATATTGAAGGATGCAGGTATTTGTCACTGACAGAATTTTAAGTGGTACATTGTTATATATTTAATATATGTGCATACATATACATATATTTCATAGCTTAAGAATATGTGGTTGTTGGTATTGCACATACCGTATCATAAATCTGTTATCCTAGAGATGAGAAGAGTTATTTTGTTAGATATTTAAGAAATATTTTAAAAATAGCAAGAGTCAATTACTCTGCAATCTATGGTTTTACGTGTCATTAAATCCCTTTTCCTGTTGAAAGAACTGAAATGTCTATTATTTGAAATGCTGTATATAACAGAAAGTATTTCAGTTGTGCTTCAACTATTTCTAATAGAAAATCTTTAGCCTATTTTCAAGGCTTTAAACTAAGCTTTTTTATCCCAGAATTTCACCTGCTGTTGGTTCAAGACATTTCCTTCTTATACTCAACAACTAACTAGGCTCAATAAGGTAATAGTGTGAGCAATTGAAACTCCATATGTTGTGACTCTTGCTGACCGCATGGGTTTAGGTTTGAGGGCATTGATCTATTAGACCACATGTTATGATCATAGTGTTGGTTGCTGGCAATTATGACAGGAGTTATCTGTTCTTAGATGTGCAACCTTGTGCAATACAGGCAGAGGTCATAGACAATTAAAAGAGTCAGTGTCAAAAAATGTTACTTCTTAAGGCCCATTGTGGTAGATGTATGAACTCAACCATTTCCTGACCCTTCATCAAAGGTACAACAGTAGGCTGTATTATTGTGGGAAAATATGTGCTTACTAATAAATAGTACATATATTAGGTCAAAGTTCAGATTTGGATGATCATTTTAATTAAAGTAACACAGTGAACTATAACTTGTGAAGTATGCACCAACTGAACTATCCCCCCCAAAGTCACATCATTATTGAAAGTTCATTTCTAGATCAAATAGTAAATTACCAAGTTCATACATTAAAAAGAATTAATAATAAGCCACAATAATGATTATATTTTTCAATATCATTCATTAGTAAAATCACTTTAATTTAGATTACTTGGTCATACAACATAAGGTAATATATGGATTATTACTACTAAAAAAACATGTACTATTAAAATCTTTACTACTTATGTTTATAGAGAAGATAAAATGTGTTGCTATATTGGCTTTGATCATTTAGCTATCACTTATACTGTGGTTATTTTCATTTTAATTATAGTCTTGGCCCTTAAGATAACACTTCCTTAGAGGAACTAACATGATGATCAAATCAAACAACAACAAAAAATTAACATTTCTTTGGAAGAAAATTTTATACTTTTTAATGCTGATCATTAAAATTTTCAGCTTTTCTGGGCTCTGTAATATATTAAGTTCTGTATTAAAAAGGACCCACTAATTTTTATTTGTAAACACACTTTGTTGTGATAGAATATACCATTTTACCCGCAATCACATTAAAACAACTCAACAAAAGCTGATGACTTTATGTAGAGCAGAAAATAATAATAATAATATTAATATTTAATTCCACAACCATTTATTTAAATTAACTTCTCATACTTTTAGCTATAAACATGTACAGGAAACATTAGCATCATCCAGCTATTTAAAGATTAAAACTTCAAACTATCTGAGTGATCGTGTACGCACTTGAAATTCCAGTACTCAGGGGCAGAAACAGGCAGTTCTCTATGAGTTCAAAGCCAGCCTTGTCTACAAGAGCTATTCCAGGATAAATTCCAAAGCTACAAAGAAAAACTTTCTTGAAACCCCCCTCAAATCCAAACTATATGTGTATGTATGTGTGTGTGCATACCTTGTCCTGCTACAATTATATCTAGTACTTGATATAAAGCAAGTTGACATATGGTATGTTCTTAATAGGACCAAGGTCTTAGTTACGTATAAAGTTACATATAAAAGCACTCCCAAGATTTGGAAAGATATAATATATTAATATGTAAGAGCAATTGATTGTTTTTTTAAATTTCAATCCCAAGTCTCAATTGCCTAGATGACATAAAAGAAGATTAAATAATAGAAGTTTCAGTCTTCAGGTGGTGTGTGCAAGGCTTCAATCTGTTGTTCTTTTTAAAGACTCTATAATTCAGAAACATAAAAGTCTTTCTAAACACTTATTGATCTCTGGCTTTGCCATGTATATATACAAATTCACTATAGATATCCACATATCATGAGAAAAAATCATTTTAAATTATTGTCTGTTGTCCTTGAAACATATTGAATGGCATATTGTGTTATTGTGGAGACAAAACTATGGCATACTATTACTCTATCTATTTTAAGTTGTTACAATGAATGAAAGGAAGATAAGGAAAATATTGTTGACAAGGGCTTTAGGGCTAACAGGTTTAAGTAAAGTGATCTGGGAAGAGAGAACTGTGAAAGTGTTCCCTGAGGTGCGTGGAGGATATTTACCACGCAGGGAAATATCTGCTTTCAAGACTTACCAAATAAAATAGTAAGAATTATATTTTCAGGACAGAAGTTTGACTGATATGTTAGGAGCACCATGCAAGTTAGTGCTTATATTCAGGAGAAACAGAGTAACTGAGAATTGACTTCAGAAAATTTAGTAGATTTAAGACTATGTCAAGTTGCAAAAGAGAAAAATATTGTTACGTTCTGAATAGAAATAACAGCTTCTTATTGGAAGTTTGATGTCATCACTCTGGCTACTGATAAGGATCTCTTTGAAATTAAAAGCTGTCATGAAGAAAACTTAGCTATCTTGTAGTGGAATTTCATTTATATTTTAATAAAGTTTGTCTGAGGATCAGGAAAGTAAAACAGTCACTACAGACCAGGCAGAAAAGACACACATCTTTAATCCCAGTAGCCACACTAGCTTGCCACAGAAACCAGGTGTACTGACCACCCTTAATGCCAGAACTAGAGAGGAGTATGAAATGGGGGGAGACAGCTTGCAGTCTCAGTCTCATTCTGGGGTTTCCTGGAGGCAGGATCACCATTTTGAGACTGAGATTAAAGTAAGAGCCCGGGGTTGGCTGCTTTGATTTTTCTGGGACTCAGGTTGAACCCAAAATATATACATTCATTGGTTTGCAAAGTCTAGTATCATTAGTCTCTGGACTAATGATACTAGAGTAGATCTAGTATCATTAGTCTCTGGACTAATGATACTAGAGTAGAAATCAAGGACTAGATAGGACATTTCCTGAAGAACTCAAACTGGTTTAAAAAATAAAATTATAGTGATTTGGTTTGGTTAATGATAAAATCTTTTTTATCCAGAAACAAATATTAATAGATAAGATAGGTGATAAGGGTCAAATACTTGAAGAAGATCATTGAAAGGAGACGAGCTTTAGAGAGAGAAGAATGGATTTTGCCTGGGAATGAACTATGCCTTTAGCCTTGATAGCTCACATAGTCACCTCTGCTTTCTTTCTGACACCATCACTTAAGTGCAATAAATCAAATTTGTCTGTTAGCCCTGTTTGACAAGAGCCATTTGTAACTGCTGGGAGGCCTGGCTACATCTGCCGCTTGCTCTCCTGAAACACACTGTTTGTGACGTGTCATTTGAATTTGTGCTTCAGTGAATCTTTAAAACCTTCCTTCTGCATAACCTGATTAAAGTCATGTGTCTAGTATGCTCAGTTGACTGTGGATGCTGAAGAACACTACTGCTTAGACGCAGATCACAAATATCCACTCCCATACAAATGTCTTTTTATGAAAGATATACTTGGAAAATAAACATTTGCAACAACCTTCACTTTGTCAGCACCCAAGCATTTTATCAATAGCATACAATCACCTCTGTCTACTTGTTTTGCTTTTAACATATCTTATCTGTCAATCAAAATAAAAGTCTTTAAAAAGCTTCTACTCACGGAATTACACTCTGGATATTTCTTTACTATGTCCCTATTCAGTCTGAATGCACTCTATAATTTAATATACAGTCTATATGTCTTTTAAAGTATTTGTAGACTATTCTCACTAAATACTATCAATTAAATTGTAAGAATTCTTTAAAGAAATCAATTCATTTGTTGCCTTGGATACGTTTTGGAAAATGTCATTGTGCTACATTCCCATTATTAAAATAAAATACCCAAGAGAAAGAACATGTATGGAAAAAAGACTTTTTTTACTCTGTTGGTGATTTTATTCTTAAGTCGTCTGGTTCTGTAGTTTATGGGGCTATGTGAGGCAGGGCATTATGATACAATTATGTCTGCCGTGCACTGTGCATAAGAACTATTTATTTCATGGCAATCTGGAATGAAGAGAAAACAAAATATGGTGAAGGATTCTAATATCTCCCTCAAGGTCACACTGTCTACAACAATCTCCCTCTACTAGACCACAGTTCCTAAGGGTTCCACCTCAACACCCAGGTATGGTGACCAAGTTTTTGGGAGACATTTAATATCTTCCCTATGCATTAGCTCCACAGTTAGCATAACTCCTTGTGTTATTTTAATATTTTGTTCAGGAATTTTATTTTATAGAAAACTGGTTCAGAAACTTTCTTTACCTCGCACTGCTCCCTTCCCTTAAGGCAGTCCTCCCCAGGGACATTATGCCAACAATGACTAGCCTGTTAAGCTTTTGAATGTTTGCCTATCATTTTCTATCTTCTGCCAGATAATTCTCCTTTCATAATACTGAGCAATTTGGCATTTAAAGTATCAAATGTCAATGAAAGAACTCCACAAAAATACTTCTTACCATGGTAGCTACATGGGAATTGAAGGAATATAAGTAGACAATATGAAGTCACATAAAAATACTAAGGCAGAAAACATAAAAAAAAAATATCAGGAGGGCATTCCAGTGACTGAAATTATGAAATCTGCTCACATTTTTTTCACAGCTTTTATGCTCAACATAAATCGGGGAGAAGGTAACAAAAGAATTTATTAACATGATACAAAAGGGTGACTCACACAGTCAATGGTTTTATCACTCCGAGACATCAAATCCGAAGCAAAGGTCCTCTAGGTCACATAGGCTGAAGAACGCCCTTCCATAGATGACCTCAGGGTTACAGAAGAATGAGGAGTAGAAATACATTTTCATATCCTTATCACCTTTCAGGATGGCAGTGAGATATATTAATTTCAAAAGAACCAAGCAATCACCTCCTGAGTTAGGACATGCAACTATGACTGTCAATCTTTAAGCTGTCCTCTGATGATCAGCCATGATGGAAATGGGCCTGCACTTCTTTGTCCTCAACAATCAAATATTCATATTTCTTTCAGCACTTCAAATAACTCATTAAATTATATTTTTCAGGTGAGCTGTGTGCTGTTTGATTGTGAAATAGCCTATCACTGAATAGTATATTTCAATGCTGGTGGTAAAGTAAAATTATTTAGATCATAACTGCTTTTTACTCAAAAAAAAATTGTTAGTGTGGTTTGAGAAAATGTTTCTCTGTGTAACAGTCCTAGTTACTCTGGAGATAAAGCTGGCCTCAAATTTATAGAGCTCTGCTTGCCTCTGCCTTCCAGTGCTGAGATTAAGGCTGTGTCCCATCAACACTCTGCTGAATTATTTTATTCTATAAACCTTAAAAATTTTAAATATTGAAACACCTTAGAATGAACTTCTAGGCATTTGAAGTTTTTATTTTAGAAGGGACATTTCAAAGTCTTCTTCAGAAGAAACAAGATATTTAGAGAATTTATATATTTAAATAATTACCCAAAAATACTAAAGAGAGTGAAATAAGCAAAAGAGCAAAAGTTACACTTATAGTGATGTGAATAATTGTTTACCAATGTAAACCTAGTATTAAAGGAAGGACCTGCATTCAGGATAGATTGATGAAATAGATAATGTTTGAAGAAGGCCAATTTGACCTTCATGAACAGCTTCTTCTGGAAACCAAAGGAGAGTGAACTACAGTACATCTTCCACAGTAGTTGTCAGGAAAACTGCACCTCCTAGGTCATGTAGTAGCTTAGAATGAATCAGACACATTTTTTTTCTTTTGAGTAAATGGTAATCAGTTCATTTACTAGAATGAAATGGAAAAGGAAAAGATAAAGTCTTAGTTTGCTAAGAATGATGACATGATCAGTTATGACATTGACTAAAATCTGCTAATTTGGCTGTGAGATTAGAGGAGACATAGCTAGCAATATTCTGACTTAAAAATTTCACTTCTGTGTTTAATGTCTAACTAAACTTGCTATTTTCTTAGCACTAGAAAAATTATTATTTATTTAATGGAGACTCTTATTTTTTATTCCTTGAATTATTTATATTATTTATACCTTATTTTGCTTTTATCTTCTTGGTATGTTATTTATGTGTTTATCATATAAAACTGGAAGTTATTTTACCATGAGAAGGATCAATATCAACCCTTCAAAATAATTTTAAGGGCTGGAGAGATGGCTCAGCCGTTAAAGGCTAGGCTCACAACTAAAATAATTTTAAAAGATAGTTGTGTATTTGATAAATATGTATCTCTGAGGAGTTAATTACTGCTGGAAAATGATTGTGTGATGTTCATTTGAGTCTATATCAGAGTGTTTTCCCTTTGAGTCCCTTTGTCTCCTGTTACTTAATTGTTGATATCATCATATTTTAATTTAAATTCCAGGAGCTGCATTAATAAGCTGTTTTCTATAGGCAAATGTTATTTTTCATCTTTTTTTATGTTTTGTCAAAACCAACAATAGTTTTCTTTCCCTCCTCTCTTCCTGATCCCTTCCCAGTGTCACTCTGTGGACTCCCATCCACTTCTCTGTCTCCGCTTAGATGGGATAAGGCCTCTCATGGGAATCAATAAAGTAGGGCACATCAAGTTGAGGCAGGACCAAGATCCTCTCCACTGCTTCAAGGTTGAATTCAAATTCAAAATTCTTCTGTTGAGAAATCTGTTTAAATCTGAACACCATTTTTAATAGGATTATTTGGCAATTTGATGTCTACCCTTCTGGGTTCTTTGTATGTCTTGGTTATCCATTTTCAGTCATGGGTTTGGCCATGGGGAGGATATTCACATGCATTGGATTCAGCAGTGGAGTAGGTCTTGCTGGGACAGCATCCAGTGGGTGACAGGGATTGAGGAACAGCCTGGATAAAGGTCTATTACCTGCCTGCAGGCTGGTGGGGAGTACTGTCAAACATTTTATAACTATTTGATTTAACTGTTGTGTGTTGTTATTTCGGGGCATAAGCTAGCCTGGCGGCCCGGGGTGCTGGGGACGCAACCCCACTGCTCATATTACAACAGATATTATAAAATAAAAAATGTAAAATTTATACATATTAATGCGGTACCATGTTGATTCAATATCTGTGACATTTTATGATGTTTAAATCATATTTAGATATAGCAACTCTAAAAAATAAATAGATGTTTTTTCAGATCTCTAGAATCTCCTTGTTAGTAACTACTCTGTGGTAAACAATGAAATATAATATGAGGGACAGTCATGGAAGTAGAGTTAAAGTGATTTTTGTTCATTATTTGTAGAAGCTGTGATATTCTGAATCCTCTAGTTTTAAATTTTGCATTAAAAATATGAAAGGATCTTCCTTGGGGAACGTATCTGTAATTCTATGTAGATGGATGCAATAGAGTAGTTCTACTTTAGCTTAGAATTGAGTATAATAAAGGGTTTTATTTATTTAGGACTAGACTCACAGACCACAGTCTGCTTCATGGGTCGGGAACAAATCCACCAGCTGAGAGAGAGTGCTCAAGCTTTATGGCTGCATTTATAAATGTATAAGAGACCACACCCGAGTTGGTTGGTATCTTAAAGACTATTGACTGAAGGATTTCCTACTGCAATCATAGATTCTTATAAATTGAAGCATAAGGGTTAAATTAAAATTCAGGCTACCATAAGTTACACAGCTAGATCCATGGGAAAACAGTCTTCCCATTTGTTTTTAAATTCATACTAACATTAATAATAAAGTTTGGATCATATTACTAGTATTAAAATGTAGAAAATGACAAAGTAATCTAAACACAGTTAATGTTTTAACTATTCATTTTTGGGAGTTACTAGTAATTAGACATATTACTTTCATTATTTTTCAAAACTTTCAAAGCTATGTAATTCCAAAATCTCCATAGGTTATTTCCCTTGTGATAGTTAACATTATGTTTAAAGTCTAAACTCACTTGAGAAATCAAAAACAAAAAAAAAAAAACAAAAAAAACTACTCAAGTACGTAAGATCCTAGCTTGCATAAGCTGTATCCTGTCAGCTTACTTTCCTTATATTCCCCAGACACTGAAGACTTTTCTTAAAATTGACTGATCTTGTGAAATTGGCTATTTTTGCAAGATAGTTGGTCACAAGCCCAACCCTTGCTTCTGCTTTTGTAATCAAGCTTGCTTACTCTGCTCACAGAGATGACTAAGACAATTGGAAGAAACATGTTAAGCCCTTCCTGCATTAGGAAAGGATATATGCGGTTTGCTTTCGTGATCCTTGAGCTGTAGTGGGTAGGGGTTGAAACATTGAGAACATTCTCAGGTACAGCCTTGGTACCAATCAATCCTGTAGCCAGCATCTGAATAAAAGCATGATCTTATTAAAATTGTATTCATTGTTAAAGTGGTGAATGTCTGAACAGTGCCAGACCCATAACATACTCACTTCTTCATGCATAACCTCAAGTAAGTGCAAGCACTCAAATATTCTTTCTACAGGGTTGGAAATTTATATATAATTCACACAAGTACATACATAAAATATATTGGATGAGTTTTGATATATTTGTAATAATCAAATATCATTTCTTTCCTTTTAAGTGGAATTATTTTTTTTGAACCTGATGTTTTGATTATTAACTATCCATTAGTCCTCACTCATTAATACATTGGAGTGTGATGACCTCAGGTATGAATTTGCCATATTTATATTTCAGTTTTTTCATAATCATGTCTATGCAGCCCTGATCACTAGTATCCTTTCTGAGCAACCATAATTTAACTTACATATCAATAATAAATTCCTAGGGTGAGTTTTGATCATAAATTCTTTCACTGAAATAATTTACTCTTCTATATTGTTTCAGGATTTTCATGTGTTGTATAATTGTGTATAGTATATTCAATAATTTACTTCTATAACAATATCCTGCTAATCATAATTTAAAGTTATTAAGAGAAATCATAGTCATTATTTTATATTCATCAAACTTCATAAAAGATTTTATTGTTTTGAACTTGAAGTGATTTTAAATTTCTCTTCTTTCAATTTGAAGGACTTCCTTAAAATGGTTTGTAAGTATAATACTTGTAACGAACGATCTTACACATATATTTATGATATTGACCTAAATTTGGAACTGCGCTGTAAGATGAAAAGAGATGAACCCTATATTTCATGTTCTTCATAGTAGTTTACTAGTCACAGACTTCTGGGTTGAATACTTTTGTTTCTGTCTAATGCGCTTGTATTTGCTAATGAGATTTACTACTAATTAGCAATGTGCATGTCACATGACTTCCCTTTCTTTTTCTTTCCTTTTTTCTGGGTGTATGATAGGGTATATATGAGACAGATCTTACTTTATAGCCTAGTAGGCCTGAAAATCACAGACTGGCCTTGAGCTTTCAGAGATCCATCTGTTTCTGCCTCCCAAATGCTGGGATTAAAAACTTGTGTCATTATGCTCAGTATGTCTTAAATTTATACTCTCTCATTTGCAATATATAAATTACTGCCCATATATTACTGTAGGTTTGTATAGACCAAAACTCTAAAAAGCTTTTACATAAAAAATGTGGATCAAGGCAATACAAAATATCAGAGCTGTACTGTCCCTGAATAATTGCACAGAGCAGGCTCAGCAAGAGTATTATTTTTCAATTGTAGCATATAAAAAGTATGATAGCAAAAGAAGATATGACATAATTTACAACCCCATATCTTAATAACCAATATACTAGATGTCTTTGTATCTAAAACATAAAATTTACTAAATTGTAAATATCTGTTGTTTTGACTCACTGAATTTAGAAAAAAATCCCAAATTATTAGTAGAGACTCAAAGGCCTCTTTCATAGCTCATTTTGAGCCAAATCTTAGTATCCCTACTAGTATGGACTGTCTGGGCCTCATTGTACACTCGCATATGTTCTAAGCTTTTCTTCATAATACAACATTTGTTCTTCTCTTCACAGCTTTGCAATATACAATTGAAATTACTTTCTCATTCAAAATTTATTTCTTGTTAAATGTGTAAAACACCATTTAGATTTTGATGATAGAATAATTAAAAGATGGATTAACCTATATTTATGGTCTATATTTAGGTACAAAGATTCAACCTCATGTTCATGATTTTTCTGGTAATGCTCAATAATTATAATATAAATGTGTAAATATATCAGACATTACTGTAGTAGAGTTTAACTTATGATGCATAAAGAAATGCCTTAGCCATTTGTAGAACCATAAAAAATGTCATCAAGGAGGCTGGAGTATAGCTTAGCATAACATGGACTGTATCTGTAATGTTGTAATGTCCTGATTCACAAACATTTTTCAAAAAGTAAAATTACATCTGGGAATAAATGGTTTTGAGACTTGATGATGATTGAATAGCAAAATCAAAACTTAACTAATGATGAAACATAGCATTTAAAAGACTGAACAGTGTTTTAACATCACCCAGTTACTGATGGGGGCTGAATGGAAGACCCACAGCCAAACATTGGACAAAGTTAGAGGAGTTCTGCTGTGGAGAGAGAAGAGGGATTAAAGGAGCCTTAAGGGAGCCAGTGTGGGGGTGGAGTGGGGGTTGGACGTGTCAGTGACAACAGAAAAAAAAATGTCACAGAAATTGTTGACCTGGTTCATGAGAACTGACAGAGTCTGAACTAAAACCCAGGGAGCCTGCCTGGGACCAAACAAAGCCCTCAACATATATATGATAGTTGGGTAGCTTGGTTTACTTGTGGGACTCCTGGAAATGGGGGCAGGGCTGCCCCTGGTGCTTTGACTGGCTCTTGGCAACCTGTTTAACATGCTGGATTACTTTGCTCAGTCTAAATACAAGGGAGAGCTTCATTGTAATGCAGCTCTATATGTCATGCTTTACTGATTTCAATGAGAGGTCAGCTCCTATTTGAGCCAATACAGAGGAGGGGTGCATCGAGGAGGGAAGGAGGAGTAGGAGGAGAGGAAGGAGGGAAGACTATGGTCTGGGAGTAAAATAAAAAAGAATAAATTAATAACTAAAAATGATTGAGTGAAACTTTATTGGTACAGAAATAGGAAACCAGAGTAGTAGAAAAAAGATCTAGTTGGAAGACTAACACGATATTAAACCAAAGCTAAAAAGAACAGAATTACGCATTGTACCGGCGAAAATAAATGCAGGCAAATATTAAAGAATATATACAAATTTAATGATTAAATAAAACTTACAGAACCAAAGTTCCCGCTTAGCACAGGAGGTAGGAAAGAAAAAAGGGCCAGTAGAGCCTCTGCACACTGGATCTATCAGTCAACCATCGCCCGAGGCAAAACCCGCCTCTTAAAGGGGCTGGCTTAACCCTACAACGCATGAGCTTGTAGATTGAGACAAAACTGTTCTTTAAGCTTACGGGAAATATTTCCATATGCTCAAAGCAAACATGTGCTATGATCACACATAAATGTTTAAAATGCAATTTGGGAGGTTGCTTAAAGAACAGATGAACTGTGGCTGTAGAATAGTTAATGTGGGCGGACCAAGTCGGAGTCGCCTACTTAATTCAGGCAAAAATGATGATGAGTAGAGCTAAGGTGCTGTGAGAAGGATGCAAAGAGAGGGACTGAAAGGCGTTTAAAGAGGATCTCATAATTCATTCAATAGTGGAGATAAAAGAGAGTAAATTATATGTTATTTCCTGTAGAATGTTAGCTATAAACTTCTAGATGATGGTGAGATGTATATTCGCATAGCATGGACATAGTGCACATATTGTCCTGATTTGGTGTGTAGCACAAAGAGCTTTCAAAAAGTAAAATTGCATCTTGAAATAAATGTTATATTATGTTAAATGCAACATAGAGTTAGTAATACACAATTGTCATTATTGGGTTTTTTTAAACAAGGCTTTTCTGTAGCTTTGGGACCAGTCTTGGAACTAATTCTTGTAGACCAGGCTGACCTCAAACTAGCAGAGATTTGCCTACTTCTGTCTCCCAAGTGTTGGGATTAAAGACATGAGCCCAAACCATCTGTCTTTGAATTATATTTATTTTCAACCTATGCACTTCAATTATTTTTGACTGGTTTGAAAGATTAAATTTGTTCTTTCACTATTGAGTGGATTTGACAACTGACTAAAGTCATGACTTTTGTAATGTTTCATGACCCACAGATTTTAAACCAAGTTGTCTGTGTCTTTGAGTTTGAGATTATCCATTGGAGCCTGGTTGACTGACTCTTTGATTCATAAATGAAAGTGATAACACTTTACCTTCTAGAAGTCATCCATACCCTATAAATAAATAGTTCAGCAAAGAAAGGTATAACCTGTGAATCCCTCCCTGATCTAGGAAGGACTGATGGTAAACTTTGTATATATAGTTCAGTACAGAGAAGCATCTTCAGCTGCTGTGAGATCATGTTCGCAGTGGGTGTCCCGTGCCCTGAAGATAAAATTCTAAAGCCAATCTTTCTGTCTTACAGTTCTTAAATTATTTCTGTTCTTCTGTGAAACATGGGTGGGATGTGACTATGTGGAAATAAGCTTTTTTAGGAGCACTTTACTACTCAATGGTCACTTAGAATTCTCAGCATTCAGAAATCATGTCTCTATAGTCACTTTTTTCTACAAAGACAATCATTTCTGATTGAGCCTGAGAATAAGATTAATCTATAAATATAAAATAAACATTTAATGCGCATTGGTACCGTGCGTATTTAGATAAACAGCAATAGTAACTTTCCACCTCTAGCTCTTTTTCCATGAAATTTTGACCTACTTTCAGTATTAGGTTTGTGTTCCTACCTATGGAAATAGTGTTGACTCTAATCTATGTGTAGTTGATAACTTCCATGACATTTGTGCTACTTTCTCATCAGATGGTACATACACGACAGGTTGGTTTAGTTTTTCAAAGATTTAAGTCAGGTTTGAATGTTGATATCTTTTCTACCCTAAGATTGAATAGCATCTTCTGGCAGTAGGGAATCTAGTCAACATGGAGGAATTGTTCTGCTTAATTCTACCTTTATTTCCCTGAATCTCATATCTACATTATGAGAAGTCTTCACGCAGTTGGCTTTTACAATATAATTTTTGTGAGCATGCTTGAGGATTAGCAAAAGCCTATACTAGTTTGATATTTTCCAAAGCCTCCATGATGCAAGATATCAACACTTATGAGAAGGTTTTTCAAAGTTGGCACTCAAGTATTTGTTTAGTATTACAATAGTTGCTAGAAGAAACTTTAGCTTATTGTATAGCATATATTCATTCAAGTTCTGTATCTTTAAACTTATACTTTGTTCAAAAACACCTAACCTTTTAAATATTTCTTTCTATACCTTCATCTCCTCAGTTTCTTTCCCTCTATCCTAGCTTCGGCATTTTCCCACTTGGTATTCTGTCTTTCACATCTACTATCTTCTTAAATTCCAACTTTCTTCAAGTTGTTTTCCCATTTCCCTACCTATTTTCCTGACTTTTACAGAAAAACCTATTTTAAAGACAAATTTAGCTATTTCGAAAAAGCATTATTATATGAAAGAAAATCACACAATGCTTGCCTATTACCTCACTCAATATAGTTTTCATATACATCCACTTACTTATAATTTTCATGTTTTTTATGGCTGAATAAATTCCATTAAACATATTTCACATATTACTGTGTATTCACTTGTTTGCAAACAACTAAATTGATTCCATTTTATAGCTGCTGTTAATAGAAGCTAGAATGAACATGGATGTGAAGGTATCAGTGTAGTATGACATAGAATCCTTTTGGAGGGTATCAAAGTTGTTTTGTAGGCAATGATCTAATGCCTGATTAAGTGGAACACGCTTTAAAACTTTTGTGCTGTTGTTTGTTTTGCTTTTGTTTTTGAGACAGAGTTTCTTTGTGTAGCTTTGGAGCCAGTACTGGAACTCACTCTGTAACCCAGGCTGGCATCGAATTCGCAGGTGTGTACCTACACTGCCCAGGCTTAAAATCTTGATGAGTCATTGATAATTACTTTGGATAACTGAGTATCACCAAAGTCTATTTATATTAGTTTGTTTGATTTATTGATATTTTAACTTATTTCTTAACTTTTTTATATATTTTAAATAGAATTTTTTCAGAAGTATAGTTTTCATTATTTTTCTCCTATACTCTAGCCTGCTTTGCCTCTCAGATGAGAACTTCTTTTGCTTTAGAGAAAGTCATTTACTTCATAAAGTCTATTTAACAACTGTTATCAGTATTTCTTGAAGAAAAAATTATAAATTAGAGGTTACAAAGAGTTTAACTTAATCTGCTATTTTGTTGTATAATCCTTATATTTTTTCTCAAACTCTGAGATGTAAAATTGAGGACCTTGATCACTTTCATCTGGTCTGTTGTGTAAGGTAATAGAGATGGGGATAGTTCTATCTATGAATATCTAGTTTTTCTAACACAAATTGATGAACAACTTTTATTGAAATGTGTGTTTTGAACCACAGATGGTCAAAAGTGTAGTTTTATAAGTCTGCATCTGCGACCTCTATCATTTACCATTAATTCATTTGTTTAATTTTGTACAAAAAGAACATTATTGTTATTACTATGAATCTGTAATATAACTTGAAACTGGTTTTGGTCACAACTATAGCAGCATTCTTGTTGTTTTGTGTTATTTTGAATATTCATGTTATGTTGAATAAATATGGGAGTTTTTTATCTTATTTTGTTGTTTTATTTCTATGAAAAGTGGAGTTTGAATTTTGACTGAGATTGCATTGAACCTGTAGGATACTTTTGATAGTATGACTATTTTTTTTACTATTTTACTATTTCAAAACATAAACATCTGAAAACATCTGTAGTCTTCACATCTTTTAGTGACTATATTTTTGTGAATGATTTCATTTTCATTCTACTTATCTTTCACTACTTGCTTAAGTTTATTCCAAGAAAGTTTATTATTTTGAGGATACTGTGAACAGAAGTATTTCAATAATTTCTAATTATGCCCATCACTGTTGTTAGAAATAAAATAATTTATTTGTGTATCATTAATTTTGTTGTGTTCTTGTTTATCCAAGATCTTGGATAAACCATTAAGTTATTTATTTTATGTAGCTCTAATTTTGAGATATATATATATATATATATTTGAGATATAAAATTTTTGTATTGACTGTGTTCTCTTTATTCTATAGATTGTAAAATTTATTTGGGTATAGTTGAGTCCAGAGATTTTTTTAAATTTTTTCTCTTAATCTAGACATTTTTTTTATTATTCCATGTTTATAGTTTAGTCTTCACAAAATTCTAAATTTTCTATACCTTGAAGGTGTTTATCTTTGATGGTAGCTCTGTTTCTCAGAGGCACTCAAAAAAAAAAAAGGTTTCTGTCTTCTAATATAGCCTACTTGTCTGTTTCTTTGGATTATGGAATTGAGTCAATTTATAATCATTGTTTTTAGTAAAAGGTGTGTGTTGGATCCTATTACTTGGTTTGTTTTGTAGTACTTTATGCTGTGTTTCCTGAGTCTTCATCTGTTTAAAAAATCTTATTCTAATTCTGCAGGGAGCCAGACAGGATCGCCATTACAAGATGGCGCCGACATCCTGTCTTGTTGGAAATAAACAACTCCATATTTGGCTATGCCTTTGGGAGCTGCGTGTCCCCCGCTTCCTGCGGTTTAGAGTCCTTGGGCCTATCCTGACACAGTCTAGTGTCAGCTGACGGTGGCAGCCAATCACAGGGCGACCCGTGTGCCTAATCCCTATATAAGCAGCTGCTTTAGTGCTCTGGGGCCCCTTCGCTTCATGTTCTCTCTCAACCAAGTGCACTCCAGTAAAGCGTGATCTGAGAAGAATCCTCGTGTGGTGGTCATTCTTTCTCGCTGGTCGAGAAGTTCACCACATAATTCTCTATATTATTTTATGAAATTATAATCAAATAATATTTTTCTTTCAAACCCTACCATACAAACTTTTTTGCTTATTTTTCAAATCCATGATCTCTTTTTTTATTAATTACTGTTATATATTTATAAATTATAAGAAGCTACACACATAAGGTTTTACACACATGCCCTTTTCCAAATTAGATAAGCAAAGACAACAGCTGTAGACATGCTAACATGGATGAGACAGATGAGGAAAAGCTCTGATGGCCTCAACCTTACAAACAAACAAACAAACAAACAAAAACAAACAAAAAAACAAAAAAACTAGGAATGCACATGGGAGAAGTAGTCTTTCCCAGGAACTCACATATGAAAGCCAAATAGACAGCCTTAATATAAATAAAAGAAACAGACTGATGAGGTTGTCCTTACTTATTTAGCATGCTCCACACTGCAATCCCCTACTGCTCATTAACATGTTTAACATTCTCTTCAGTCCAGAGGATTTCCTTTAGGAACCTCTGAAGATCTGACTTAGTGAACATAGATTGCTTTGGCCCATTTTTGTCATTAAACATTTTATTTTCTCCTTCTAGTATGAAAGTTTTTCTGGTAATGCTACCCTTGGATGTCAGTTGCCATCTTTCAGAATTTGAAATGCATTCTTTTGTGACCTTCTGGTTTTCAGACTTTCCATTGAAAGCCTGTTATTCTGAAATGCCTGACACTATATATAACTTTGTCATCTTTGGACACTTTTAATGGTCTTTTTTACTTGACGTTTTGTTTGTCTCCTGTGCTTGGTTGGGTATCTTTCCATAGATTGGAAATTTTTCTCTAGGTTCTTATTGAATACATTTTCTATGTAATAGGCACATAATCATTCTCCTTTCTCCTTGCTCATATATATTTGTATATGTATATATGTGTCCATGAGTTTCACCACGTGACACAATTCTTCTATTTTTCTATCAGGCTCTAATATTCCACTTTCCATATTATAAATTATCTTGGTGTTGCTTTCCATTTAAAAATTTCCACTGAATTTTTTAATGTCTAATATCATTTCAACATGGATTTTTTTCAGTTAAATTATATTTTCATATCTTGAAGTGGCTTCCAAATTTCATGTTTTCTGTTTTCTTAGCATTCAATAAGGGAATTATTCACATTCTCTTGAAATTCATTAAAATATTTACTTATATCTTTGAGATCTTTAATGCATTTAACATTATTTTAATTTTTTTTTTTTAGAAGTTGGATGTAGAAATATCTAAACTGAGACACAGGTGAGAGAGACAGAAATACTCATTTTTAAATAAGTATCAGACTCATAAAATAGTAATAAAAATGGTTAACAACATTTATGAGCCGGGTGGAGGTGGCGCACGCCTTTAATCCCAGCACTTGGGAGGCAGAGGCAAGCGGATCTCTGTGAGTTCGAGGCCAGCCTGATCTACAAGAGCTAGTTCCAGGACAGTAACCAAAAAGCCACGGAGAAACCCTGTCTCGAAAAAATCCCCCCCAAAAAATCTTTTTTGTAAAAATGTTGTAATATGTTGGAAAAATAACATAATAATATTGAGCACGGAATGGCCTGACACTGACATTGTGAAAATTATTGGACAGAATTAATGAATTAGCTGACATTTGGCTAGAAAGAATGTCATATACCTTAAACTTTTCCATGTATATGCAACTATTCTGCCTCTTTCTTTAGTTCTCCTGTGCTATTCCAATGGATACTTTCCACAGTGTTTCTAGCCCCTCCCTGTCATGAATAAGAGAATCAATTTCCATAAATGATACAGCCAGAGGAGCAAATTTGAAGACTTAAAAGGCAGCCAGTTCTTTTGATTTACAGTGATTTTTCTTGGATTGCAAATGTTCTCTGCTGAGGGCATAAGAAGTAGAGAACGTACATGGTTTAGTACTATACAGACTGCAGAACTCTGTGGCATCAACTTCTGAAAGGATACTTGATATCTTTTTAAATGCCCCAATGCACTTCCACCCATATGGAAATGCTCTGGAGAACAGAGGCATGAATGTGGCATCTCGGTCACCTGCCGTATCCAGTTAGAGTTCCCTGTTCATTACATAAAAGAACCAGAATAAAGCACATTAAGGCCGGAACAAATAACTTTTGTTGAGAAATGTCAGTGTGCTAGTGTCATTAACCCAATTTCTTATTTATTTTTAGTTGTTTTAACATGATACTCTCTTGTGAGACTTGTGTCCTAGTTCTGCAACCCTAAAAACATTTTCTTTATATATTTTGCATATGCAAGAACAAAGAACAATGAGCTGTGGGGATGGCTCAGGGGTTACGGACTCCCTATACTTTTTTTTTTTCAGTATTTTTTATTGAGAGAAGGAAAAAAAAAACAAGTTTCCGCCTCCTCCCAGCCTCCCATTTCCCTCCCCCTCTTC
>NC_022027.1:18513543-18514104 GCF_000317375.1 Microtus ochrogaster
CGACTTCTTTGCTCAGGTTCTCCCTCCTTCTGCTCCTCATTGGGACCTTGAGAGCTCAGTCCAGTGCTCCAGTGTGGGTCTCTGTCTCTATCTCATCCCTATACTTTTAATAACAACCCAGGCTTGGTTCCCCATACTCACATGGAGGTTCAGGACAGTATGAAACTCTAGGTACAATAATTCCCTGAAAACTCTTCTAACTTTCGCAAGTACCATATGCATATGTTGCACATACATATATGTAGGAAATGCACTCATACACATAAAATCAAAGTAAATAAATCATAAAAATAGCAGTAGTCATCTATGACTTGTTATTAAGCAATATTTTCTCAAAAGAAGTAAACATCGTTATAAATGTAGCAGAGGAGCCATGCAATAAATGTCACATCTTCATCTAAATTTAATTTAGGCACTTTGAGATCATTGTCATTATTAATAACTGACAATGGGAGAGTTAGGAAGAAGGTACCTATAACTATTTAAATGAAACTTCTGCTTATTTCATATTTTAGAAATCTCTTCCAACAATGAATACACTATATCATCAGCATGTTCTAA
>NC_022027.1:18516868-18536915 GCF_000317375.1 Microtus ochrogaster
ATCTTCAACAAATGGTGCTGGCATAACTGGATGTCAACCTGTAGAAGAATGAAAATAGACCCATATCTATCACCATGCACAAAACTCAAGTCCGAATTATAATAAATTTTAAAAAGCACTTTAAAATATTAGAGTTGTATTTTGAAAACTAAATTTTACTTGAGGTGACCTGGTTATAGCAGCCATATTAAACTCTATTGTTTTCTACATAGTGGAATAATGATGCTGCATTATGGTGTATATCCCCAAACATTACTGGCTATTGGCATTGCTCTTAGAGGGAAAGAAGGAAGAATAAGTACAGAAGAATAATAGCAACGACATGGGAAACTTAAATACACGGAGTGGATTTTTGCCAGTGTTAGACCAGTTATTGTTATGAATTAAGGCTCCATAACTGATATTAACATTTGAGATATGTAGACTGATTTGCATATAGCCATAGATATATATATATTTAACAGCATTTATCATATTGTCATTATTGGTTTATTTCTACAAGTATACTAATTCTAAACATGAAATTAGCTGCACTACAGTTTATACACATATTTAAAAGAGTTAAAGTTGAGTTATCCTATAAAAGGACACCAATGTTCACATTAGTGTTAAGCAGAAGTTAACAAATAAAAAATCCCTGTGTCAGGAATGAGTTCCTTAGTTTGACGTTCTTAGCTAGGGAGACTCTGTCATCTGCCTGAAACATTGGAGAATATTACAGTAAGTCACAGCTACTCTTTAGAAACTAATAGTAATGGGGGAGGAGAACATGAGAGAACAGGATGGTCAAAAGTGGGGGAGAGGGATGGAGTGGGAGAGCAATGAAAGAGAGATCTTGATGGAGACAATCACTGTGGGGTTAGGGAGAAACCTGAGGCTAGAAAAATTCTCAAGAATCCACAAAGATGACCCCAGCTAAGATTCCTAGGAAGAGGAGACGGTGCCAGAACTGGCCTCCCCCATTAACCAAGGTGGTGACTAGACCAAAGATCATCACAGAGCCTTCATCCAGAAACTGATGGAACCAGTTGCAGAGATCCACGAACAAGTGGATCTGGGACTCCAGTCGAAGAGAGGGAAGAAGGAATATATGATCAAGTAAAATCAAGATCATGAGGGAGAAATCTACAAAACAGCTGAATCAAGATTATGGAAACTCATGAATTTTAGATCGAAAGATATGGAGACCCAATTGAACTGAACTAGGCCCTCCGTATGTAGGAAACAATGGTAGAGCCTAAACAGAGGGGTCCTGGCAGTAGGACTAGGATCTATCCGCGGTGCATGAGATAGCTTTTTAGAGTCCATTCCCTATGATGAGATGCTATGTTCATTTTAATGAAGGTAGAGGGAATTAATTCTTCCACAACTTAATATGTTATATTTTGTTGACTCCCCATGGGAGCACTTACCTGTTGGGAGGAGTGGATAGGGGTAGACTGGAGGCGAAAAAAGGGGAGTCAGGAGAAGCAGTGGAAGGGAGAACTATAATTGGAATGTAAAAGAAAGAATAAAAATAAATAAAAATAAATTGATGGTAAGACTCTATTGCTTAAGATACAACAAGCCTAAACCACAGACATGAAGAAATCAAGCTGGAACTAACTTAGAAGAATTATTCTTACTGGCTAACTTCTAGAGCATGGGAAAATACTATGTATGATATCAAATGCAAAAATAATCACCTATAATACTCAGTTATGAAAGCTTGAATTTACAAAAATGACTGGTCTGGGAAGACATGTCATTGATGCAATACTGACACGAGCATACTTGAGATAATCAGCTTCAGACGCGTCCACAAGATATGACTTAAAGCAGACTCCATGCTTGGGCTAAGGACCTATGACTAAACAGTTTATAGGCCCTTGAGGAGAAATAATATTATGTTTTAAAATGGCCGTAATATTGCATCTATTCCTAAGTAATTATTATCATTCCCAGACTATTGTGCCTATCATTCATCATCTTAGAAGCTTATTTTACAGCAGACAATGGTTAGCACTGAATAATATAAAGACCTACAACAAGACAAGATGCAGAGAATACAAGACCAATAGGTTTTCATTCTTAAAGGGAATATATTATCTTGCACAATTTCTATCAATGCTCAATGATAAGTACAGAAAATGTCAGGGGAGGGAAGTGAAAGAATCAGATGCAGTGTTTGACAAAAGCAAACAAACAAACAAAAACCTTCAATAGGGATGCTACACATATAAACTTTTATCAGTTAGACTTGTGTGGATAAAAACTGTGCAAGTGTAATTCTAAAAAAAATTCCACTGTGGAAAGGAGAATTAGAAGCACAATCCGATCATAAATCATGGAACAATTAAGAATTGTTACCTGGGAGAGGAAAAGACAGTTTTCTCTAAGAGTTTCAAACTTGGTAAGGGGACCATTCTCCAATGGAATACAATACATTAAAAAAATATTTAGCAACAGAAATTGATCTTGAAGAATTTAAAAAAATAAAAGGACCCAAATTTTGGTAGGTATGGAATTGGAGATGGATGTGGAAAAAGTTTGGATAAAGAGAGGAATATAATTTAAGTACATTTTATATATGCTGGAAACCTAATAATTTCATTAAAATTCACAGTATGAAAATTAAGCTTAACTTGGTTCATAAAATAAGAAGCAATTTCATTACGTAGCTGTTATAATGTTCCTTTGTACCATAAAAATACAGTGGATTAGTGATGTTATATTTTGGACCTGACATACATTTGATATTTTGACATCTATGGAGAAAACTCTACATTTAAAGGCATTATGTTCCATTTCATAAAATGATACATAGCACTGATCTATCACTCATATACTGAGAATTTAAGTAAAGAAAAAATCAGTCTTGAGATGAAAATTCTGAAGATTAGTTTTTAACACAAATATAAAGTCCATGAAAATATATGCTTTTATGTTAATTACCAAGTATTGATTACATAAATAGTGGTCATATAGTACCAAGGTGGGACTGAATCATGTTAATTTTTATCTGAATAGTGTTGAAACTTTGGAATTGTGATTTTCAACAACAAATTTAAAAACAATTCTTTGGTTTTCTAAGTATTTTGTGTTTGTAATTCAATGAGTAAATTTTACTTAATAGAAATTCCGTCAAAGATTGAATTTCATTTACTTGTTCAATGCCTTGCTATTAAATGATATTGTGGAATTTAGTTTATCATAATATAGTCCATGAATGAATTAAATAATATTGAAGTTGTTCTTTTTTTACCCATATATTCTCAAAGTATAAATTTAGTGAGGAATCCTGCTTAGATTCACCTCCTCAGAATATTCCTTTAGATCTCTCTTATAGAATAATGGATTGTACTCACACAATATTTAGGCTACTAAATAACAACAAGTGCCTATTCGTCACTAAACCATTCTCTTTTTTTAATTTATTTATTTATTAAAGATTTCTGTCTCTTCCCCGCCACCGCCTCCCATTTCCCTCCCCCAAACAAGTCCCCCTACCCCCTCAGCCCGAAAAGCAATCAGGGTTCCCTGTCCTGTGGGAAGTCCAAGGGACCCCCACCTCCATCCAGGTCTAGCAAGTTGAGCATCCAAACTGCCTAGGCTCCCACAAAGCCAGTGCGTGCAGCACCCACACACTAAACCATTCTCAAAGGAAGATTCCATTTAGCAGTTGTGAAAAGCAGAATTAATCATAAATAGTGCATTTTTATAAACTTTCTGTTGGTTGAAGATAAACTTAACTAGTACTTAAAAGAATATTCAGGGACACAAAATTTCCATATGGCTTCATTTATCAGAGCACATATTGATACAAGTAATTCTCTACCACAGTATGATTACATTCGATCTTTTTTTAAAAAAATTTTAAGGAATCCCTTGCAAATAACCGGACCTATAGGTGATCATTTTTTCAATTTTAGTCTTTAAGTTTTCAATAATTTAGATAGAAATGAATAGAAAAAAATTATTTAAAAATGATTTAAAGTTAGGTTACACAGCACTAATATTCAGAACAATCTTAATATTCCTTCCTGGAATGAACTTAAACACTTTATTCTTGGTAAGTTTCACTCACACACACACATGCACACACACACACATCACACACACTGCTATTTAAATATGTTACTATATGCATATATACATATATAATTATTATAAGATATAATACAATAAAATCAGATACAATTTAGCATCTGTTACAGATACCATTAAAAACTGTGTCTATACAAAAAGTACAGAGTTATTAGAAGGAGAGACCATGAACTGAACTTTCCCTTTCCCTTCTTTGACTCTACTCAAGCAGACACAGTTTAAAGTGGAGCAGGAAGAGTGGTGTGTTGATGAGCACCCTCTGAAGGCAAAGTATTGTTTAGAAGGGAAACTGATTTCAGCGGAGGAAGAAAGCAGCATTTTCTTGGTATCTGAATCTGTGTGGAGCAAAACAAGCTACTGAAACCCATGACTAGAAAAACTACTAAATAAATGCCTCTTTTCAAAGAGGCTGAGGGCTCGACACTATGAAGTTGAATAAGCCTGATATTTTACATGTTGTACATAGACAGTTTTAGAGATCATCAACATCTCATTGTAATGATCACTGTTAACACAAATAATAATAATATGCATAAATTATCTCTAAATTTATTATGTTACAAATATAGTACTTTCACTTCCATATTAAGATACATGTACAGATTTATGTGTCATGCTGTACACCATATATTTCTATGAATATTATTTATAGAGAAGACATCTGATTGTTTATTTTTTAGGTTTCATAATCCAAATTTTAAACAATGCATTAATTTTTATAGAATCCTGTAAATTTAAATATGAGTATAAACACTGTCTTTTAAGAGCTACAATGAGCTTTGCAGTTTAAATTCTTCATATCATAAAGTATTTGCATATTTACATACAATAAAATAAAAGAAAATCTAGGTGATAATATCTCTTTAGAGAGTAAAAATCATGTGATATTTTTTCCAGTGATATTTTTCACATCTTGGTGAATTCCTCTTGGGTGACCCTGAACTGATAATGATGTGCCCTGTTTATGAAGGATCATCAGTCTTGGAGAAGCTCAGTGACAGCATCAGTGTCAATTTCTTGATCATGGCAGATATATATCTGAAGAGCTTACAGTTATACTGAGTTTAAAAGCATGATGGTCTACAAATGCAGCCACTTGCACAGCAAAATGCAACAATATGCAGAGAAATTGAGAATTTGTCACAAAATAATTAAGGAGAAAAATATTGAAAAATATGAAATGAAGCAATAATTAATTTTTGAATAAATGGAAGTCAGACATAGCTCCTAGATTATTAGAAGAAGTAACTTTGATTGAAATTTCTTCAAATAATATGCCTCAAATGCTGTTATAAGATTCTTATCTACAAGATAGATATTGTTCTTACTGGTATAAAAAATTTTGGCATTTATAATAATAAAACTTAGCAATTACAATAAATAAGCAAATTTGTATATATTGAAATTATTAAGCAGAAAATATTAAGCATTCTAAATTAAGCCTTCAATTTTCTCAAAAACTTTGAGGTACAGAATTGATAAAATATATAGCCTGATATAATAACAGCACAGTTAACATTATTTACTTTATAAAATACATTAATTTTATAAAGTTAATGTCTTTTTATGTAATTTTATTTTTTTAAAACAGAGGCTCTCTTTGTAGCCCTGGATTTTGTAGAGATGTCTGTAGACCAGGCTGCTTCAGATTCAGAGTTCTGCCTTCCTGTGCCTCCTGAGTGCTGGGATTAAAGATGTGTGCCAAGTACTACAGGTTATTGCCACTGCTCTTAGTTGCCATCCCGAACTTAATATTAAGACTGTACTGCCGAAATCACCTCATATCTGAGACATAGAACACAAAGAAATCAATCGGGTTATGATTTAGGTGCTGTATCCATCCTGTCTTGATTTTATGGTACTAAAATTTGTTATGCATTCTACTGAAAGAAAAACAAAAACAACAGAAAGAATCCTTCCTAGTTGCAGTAAAGAATGTTCTAATTGGACATGCATAGTGACACAATAGTGACAGAAATTTCATAGGATGATGTGGGAATGATTTCTTATTAATAAAGAAACTGCCTAGGCCCATTTCATAGGCCAACCCTTAGGTAGGCGGAGAAAACAGAACAGGATGCTGGGAGAAAGAAGCTGAGTCAGGGAGTCGCCATGATTGTCCCACTCCAGACAGATGCAGGTTAAGATCATTCCTGGTAAGCCAGCTTGTGGACCACATAGAATAATAGAAATGGGTTAGATCAATATGTAAGAGCTAGCCAATAAGAGGCTGGAACTATTGGGGCCAGGCAGTGATTAAAAGAATACAGTTTCCGTGTAATTATTTCGGGACATAAGCTAAACTAGCCATGTGGGCAGCCGGGTGCTGGGGACACAGCCCCGCCGCTCTTAATTCAACAATAGGAGTAACAAAAAACTTTATAATTGGATGATGGGCCCGTTTATAATATAAAGCATATAACTGACACTATTAATAGAGCTAAGAATGTATGTCTATACAAGACATGGGACCTAGTAGAAAACCTAATGTGTTATTCTTCTTACTGGACATAAACTCTTAGATTATTGCATGGCTCAACCATCGTTCGAGAAGTTTCTTATTGCAGAATATATTAACACAGGCTCCCAATCAATGAAGGTGCACAAATGGACCATCTACATCATACCTTCTTCCATTGAGGCTCAGTGATCAGTTCTGAAGCAGTGACAGACAAACTGAAAGACATAGTGAGTGACTACTAAAAGAAAACAGGATTTTCAAGACACAACACAACAATTGAATTCACACCAATTATCACAGCACGTGCAAATCCTGTTTATGCTCATAACAGATTGATTCTCAGCATAGAGAATGGAGAAAAGCACAAGACTACATTCCTGTCTAAGGTGATACTGAGAAGTGATCAGTGTGGGAGGGACATAACATCAGCCTTATCTGAGAAGGCGGCTCATGAGAGAGCAAAACTGCTCCAATAGATCATGAATTGCACAAATTAGAGTCATTAGGTTTTCAAAAATATGAAGGCATATTGTTGTGTGAGTGTGTAAATGGGGTGGATCTCAGAGGATCTGGGAACCTCTAGGTGAGAAGAGTCAAATACATTGTACAATGCTAACAAAGAATTAATAAATTATTTAAGTTAATGTCAACAATATTAAATATATTTTCAATATTCTCAGAAATTAATTTGGTTAAAATTTATTACTGTTATTATCATCATACCTATAATTTATCATAGCATGTGCTATAATTTATCATAGCATGAAATTTTGAAGAGCAAAATGTTTTGGAAGTGCTAAGAAAATAATCCATTAACAGTTTGAATGTTGTATGCGTCTGGGGGATATGTATTTATATTAGAAGGAAGGCTAGGTATACAGAGTACATGAATGTGGATGTGTGTGCTCATATATGCATTGTATGTGGAGACTAGAGGAGAACACTAAGTTGTATTGGTCAGGAACTAGTTTGGAAGTTTAGTTTTGTTGTTGTTTTGTTTTGTTATTTGACACCTTAAAACAAGACACAGATTTTTGAGAGGAAGAATCTCAAGCAAGAAAATGCCTTCTTAAGACTGATTGTCGGTAATTGTATAGGGCATTTTATTGATTAATGACTGATGTGGGAAGGTGCAGCTCACTGTGAATGTTGCCACCCAGGAAGACATGGTCCTAGGTTACAAAAGAGAGTGGACTAAGCAAGCCATAGGAAGCAGGACCATAGCTGCATATATCCATGCCATTTGCTTCAGTTTCTGCCTACATATCTCCTTTGGCTTCCTGCATTGACTCTCCTTCATGAACAACAATAAATCATAAGACAAAATAGTTTATTTTACCTAATTTTCTAGGATGTAGAATCTTGGTTATTGCCTTTGTTACAGCTACTTGGAATCCTAAGTAGGACACCATTCACTTTCTTTCTTTTAGATAAAGACTCCCACTGGCCTGGATCTTACCAGCTAGTCTTGGCAACCAGGCCAGCAAAACCCAAGATCAGTCTTTCTCCAAGTTGCCAACATTGCAATTACTAGCTTATATCACTTTAAGCCACGCAGTCTCAGGCTTATCAATGCTTATACCTGATTTAGTGAGTACACTTAAATATCTGTGCTTTGCTCAGTCATTGGTACAAAGAAAGATGAGGAAATCATTATCTGAATGAGAATGCAGCTGTGAGATGCTGGAAATGTTAATAAAAAGCAGACTGCATAAAAGCTTCAAGAAACACATAGCTGCATGTATGGTATGTTTTCACATTTTGCGTTTAATTCCAAGGACTGCAAATGCATGCCTCCTGATCAATCTTGAGTGCATCACAATTTGAGACCAATGTAGAATAATGACTTTTAGACTGTTGAACAAGAGACAATGAAAACCTGCAGTTGAGAAATGTGTGAAGGAGATATCTGGTTTTTAACACATTTTTCTCAAATTCTTAAGTTTTCAAGGGTAAATCTTGCCTACATATTAAAGTCATTAACCTGTATAAAATGTTACCCAAAGGAACAGTTTGTCACCTTGAAACATTTTACGTGAGAACTGTGATGGAAAGACAACGCATGGTGTGAAAGAAGAATCATTGAATTCAGTTTTAGTGCAACGTGTGTGTGTGTGTGTGTGTGTGTGTGTGTGTGTGTGTGTTTGTGTAATATATGCATTTCCCCCTTAGGAGTTATGGAGGTCTCATTTTTTTTTTTTACTTTGCTTTGTTTTTATGATTTCATTCTTCTTGTGTATCCCATTTATCTAACTTTCTATTCACTTCCTTTTTCGTTTGTCTTTTTAACCTTCTTTTCTATATTTTACATCCCTTTGTGTATTTCCAAGAAGCGCACTGTGTATTAATCCTAGAAAATAGAAGAATAGGAGGTTCGGATTCTATGAAATATGCCCCGAGGTTGCTAAAATGCCAAACTATGACTCAGTTAATGACCTGTGGGATCCTGTGTGTGCCTGTGTGTGCTCACTTCCTTGCTGTATAAGTGGCTGGGGAGAATAAATCTTTTGAGTTTAGTTTCTGTAGTCCCTTTGTAAAATTTATAAAAAGAAAGATTCCTGGCACCAGAGGTTACCTAGCACAAATACTACTTCAATTCTTAATTTGAAATCCAAGAGCTCGTTTATTTATGATAAATTTTACTATGTTGAAGAAAAGAAAATTTTTACCTTGTCACCGAAAAATTTGAGAAAACTTATCATAAAACTCAAAATGATAAATGTTTGCTTACAAATACAAGATACGTTTTAAATGAGTTTAAGTAGTGCTAATTTATAGCTGACAGAGAGTAATCTGTTTGTATTTAATACTTCTTCCTTTACTTCCTTCTCCTCCTCCTCCTCTTTTTCTTCTTCTAAGAAGACAAAATGACAAAGTCATCTTCATTGCTGGAAATATTATAAAGCATCTAACCTAGAAGCTTAGGTATTAAATATCATATGCAGGCAATAGCTCAATCTAGACTCTTAGGTTGGTTATAACCAATTAATTTTCTCTATTGAAAGCTTATTTTAAGTCTGGTGCATATGTGGACTCGACTAGGGTATGGCAGATGGGTTATAATCTAGAGATATGCATAAGAAGAAGGGTAAGTATCAGGACATATACAGGGATAATCAGAAACTAAAGATATATACAATAGTACTGAGAAAAACTCAGCGTTCATTAGGAAGTAGAGATGGGATTCTAAATAAATATGTGAGAAATGATGAGTCAGGTGTGTTAATGGTCTCTAATTATTTGAAGGAGAAAGAAAAGTTAAATGAAGTCATAGTTACAGGGTTTTTTGTTTATTTGTTTGATTTTTATTTTTAATTAGCAGATTAGAAGAATGAAAAGTTTTTTATTTGTATTTTTCAGCAAAGAAGTGAGGACAATGGGAAGAAGCAGTCATTCAGGCAAGTTTGCTCCTGAGCTGAAGCAGTTTTGCCTCCTGCAGAGTGGGGGACGTGGTCTTGTGTGTCTTGCACATTTGTCACATTTAAGGAATCGGAAATGACACTTCTATGTGATCATAGACTCAATTAACTATTTGGGATATTTATATTTAATATATATATATATATATTACATCAACTGCTATTAGTATGCAGAAAATGTAGAAAAGTAATATTTTCATTGAGAAATTTTTCTCAGATATTTGAGTACAAGGCAGGGCAGTATAAAGCAGGGGCTCTCCCTGATGGCCTAGACCTGAAGTAAAACCAAACACTGGTTGCCCACTTCTACAAGTTCTGTGCTGCCATTGCTCCATCACATCTTGTAGGCAGGACTGATCATAGGTGGAGGATTTTGTAGTTTGGTTGCTGTCCAGGTTTCTCGTTCAACAGTCTGTATAGTACCTTCTTGAGTCAAAAAGTCTAGAACATAGGTGTAAGGCTTCGTGTAAGTACCAGTTTAAGGTCTGAATTCAGTGAAATGTATGGATGTTGTCCTCAGCTATGGGATCCCGGCTGCAGCCGTCAGTTTTTTGAGAACGACTTTCCATCCCAGCATCAGCCTGGCTTGTTTAGGTATTTCTGCCGGACCACTTTTGGCCAAAACCCACAACTGAATACAATCCACTTGAAGACTTGCCTGGCTATAAAAGTTGCCAAGTTCAGACTCCATATCCACCATTACTAGGAGTCTTCACCTCAGTCACCCGCATAAATTCCAGAACGTTTCCACTACACTTGGCTATTATAAGCACCCTCAAATGATCCCCAGTTCTAACTGTCTCTCACAGTACTCTCTCCCTCCATTCCTCCCTGACCCTGCATGATTTCTCCTTCCCATTGAGTTCTAAACTAATGGAACCATAAATTATTAATTTTATTTTGAAAGTTAACTATATAGTTTTTTTTTTTAAGAATAAAGTTTTAAATTTATTTTACAGTCAAGGGGCATTTAGGTTGTTCCCAGGTTCTAGCTATGACAAACAAAGCTGCTATGAACATAGTTGAGCACATGTCCTTGTGGCATGGTTGAGCACTCTTTGGGTATATATCCGAAAGCGGTATTACTGGGTCTTGAGGAATGTGGTTTCCTAATTTTTTGAGAAATTGCCATACTGATATCCAAAGGGGCTATACCAGCTTGCATCACCACCAACAATGCAGGAGATGCAGGAGTGTTTCCTTTACCTCACAACCTCTCCAGCATAAGTTGTCATCATTGTTACAGGTATAAAAAGGAGTTTCAGAGTTGTTTTAATTTGCATTTATCTGATGTCTAAGGAAGCTGAGCATTTCCTTAAATGTCTTTCAGCCATTTTAGATTCTCTGTTTAGAATTCTCTGTTTAAGTCTGTACTCCATTTTTAAAATTTAGTTTAATGATTTATATATATGTGTTACAAGGGACATGATTTTGCAAGTATAGTGCCCCAAGATAGCCAGAAGAGAGCAAAGGATCCCACAAAAATTGAGCTATGCATTGTCCTGTACTGCTTACCGTGTGTGTTGGTAACTGAACTTTGGTCCTCTGAAAGCATAGTACTTATCCTAAACTTGTGAACTATCTCTTTATCTACTGTGATAAGTAATTATGTCAAGTACAGAGGAATAAGAAGCAGGCAACTTAAGAATTAATATCACACCACAGGAAAAAAATCACATTTAATATTAAGTAATATCTCACTATTTTGAAGTTAAGGTTACCTGAACTATTGAAATGTAATTTAAATTTACATTGTGCATCTTATTTTGACAATATCAGCTGTTTCCCATTTTTGAATGAGGTTTTGTGAGTAAGCTATTGCTATCTATTTAGTTGAATGCATTCTAATTTGGAAGTAAATCTTACAAATAAAAAAGTTGTTAAAGTGATCATGCCACATTTTGTTTATAGACACAAATGAATATTTTGGAAAATACCGGTACATTTTAAATTTATAAGTGTTTGCTTTCCATTTGAAAATGCTTAACAACACTTCATATACAGTTAGTGATATTTTGTAGTTTAAAAGCATGTTATGAGTGACATTACCAGTACTTTATAGATCAGAGATGTAACACACAGTACTCATCTTTAGAAACAAAGTACCCTGTATGGCTTTAGAGAACATTATCTTATACTTCATAAATAGCATTTAAATAATGTCAAATCTATCTCTGACATATTTAAACTTTCTCTTCTCTGGTGAGATTTTTATTATTTTAATTAATATAATTTAGTGGTTAAGGGAATTCTTAATTGAGAAGAAAAAGGGCACAAGTCCTGGTATCAGACTGTTTAAATATGAGACTTTCCTTATGAACTTTATTTGTGTTGCAAATTAAAATAACTTTTAAATTATCCCTAGCTATAAAGTGATAGAAGAAACAGAAAATTTAAAAAATCATAAATATTTGCAAGACAAGTAACACATGTATTTTATTATTCAGAAACCTTGATTCAGATCATGAATAAAAGCATCACACTGTAATATATACTAGTTTCTCAGTGAGGATGTTTTAATTATGGATCTAATTATATTTTAAAGGAAATCCAAAGATTCATTTTTTCTTAATTATCTCAAGTACATGATTAAATAGTTGCATCCTCTTTGGCATAAAAATTTTCAGAGGATTCCTTGAAAATCATTATTGTGGTTACATGGCCAATGCTTTTCTGACTACCTCATACATTATTCCACTAAGATATTCATAGACACGGTTGTTGTTATTCCCATGTAATTGTCGGTCATTAAATTATTGATGTTTACTCAGATGTTAACACAAGGAAAAGCCTATCAAATCGTTGTTTATTCATTCATCAGAATGCTTATGTTGGCTCTCAAAACATAACTGTGACAGATTATTTTATTCTTCCACAATTTTATGATTATTACAATGACAAGAAACTAGTGACTCTGATTTACTCTATAAAGGGTTTGGATGACTTAATTCCCCAACAACTAGATACTCTGACACTGGAAAGTAAGTTTCAGAAGACTCATATTTTTCATGTTATTTTAAACCTTTAATCCCCAAATTAATCATCTTCACCTGCATGTTTAATTGAATATTTTATCATAATAAAGCCAATTATAACATATTTTGTTTTGTTTTTTGAGACAGGGTTTCTCTGTATAATTGATACCTGTCCTGTAACTAGTTCTGGTAGATCAGGCTGGCCTCGATATGACAGAGAGCCTCCTGTCTCTGCCTCCTGAGTGCTTGGATTCAAGGGGCGTGCCACCACCAACCAGCTGCTAATTACAGAGCTGGGACTAAAGGAGTGTGCCACCACTGCCTGACTCCTAATTATAATATGTAAACAAATAATGGGAGAGTAATATTACTCAATTTTTATAAGTGTTTGCTATAAAAGTGTGAATTCCTGGGTTTGATCCAAGGAAAAATATGATACCTGAAATTCGTTTCCTGATTTGTATGGTCAAAAATCTCCAAGACCCAGAGACTAAGTATCTCAGAGACCTAAAGTAACACTTAGCACTGCTAGAAAAATAAATAGTATCAATAAATGACTCCTAAAGCTATTCTGCTAAGCTCATAGTCCTTTATTCAGTCATCATCAGGGAAGATCATCTGAATAGTCCCACAGCCAGATTTTATATGGACAGAGAACTTAAAAGGTTTGTCCTGTAGGAGGTCAGGAAAACTCATGGAAGAAGAGGAAGAAAGAGTGTCATACCAGGAGGACAAGGTGAAAGATAATATATACCAGGAGAACAAGGTCCTCTGACTTAACTTAGTAAGGCATATAGGAACTCACCAAGACTGAAACAGCAAACAAAGGACCCATATTGGTCTGAAAAGATCCTATGTATGTTTAATATAGCTTTTAGCTTAGTTTTATGGAACTCTTGAGAGTGAGAATGAGTGGTTCTTTGATTCTTGTGCCCACTCTTCAGACTCTTTTCATCCTGTTAGGTTGCTGTATTTAATATCAATATGATTTTTTTTGCTTCATCTTACTTTATTTTATTATGCCATGTTTGGTTATTTCCTAGAAGCCTATTTTTTTTTTAAAGAGAGATAGAAAAGTAATACATCCAAAGGAGAAGAAAGAGGGGAGGAACTGGGATAAATAAAGGGAGGGAAAACTATAATCAGATTATATTGTAAAAATATCAGTAAATACGTTCATAAATATATGAGAGACATATGGATAGACTGACAAGCATTCAGATGATAGAGAAATTAATTAAAGATTTCCATAAAGTCACTTTCAGTGACACTACCAATTAATTGTTTATAAATATTACATTATTTTGTTGATTTTGGCATTATTCAAAAATATCATTTTACCAAACAAAATCATGTCCCTGACATAATGCCATGGACCTACCAGATATGGAGAATGGAAATTTGTTTGCTATTATAAAAAATGTGCATAAAAGTTTTGGAAGATTTTGAAATACATATAATACTAAAATTTCAAGGGTATTGAGACAAAGGTATTGAAGCTATGACTAAAACAGAATTCAGAAGAAAAAAGAGTATTTCGACAGAGCAAAACTTTTAGGTGAAATGCCCTTTTAAAGATGTGGAGGCAAGTGTGAGAAATTCCTAAAAATCATCTCCATAAAAGTAAAACTGACTAGGTGGCCATAGTGGTGAACACCTTTAATCAAAGCACGTGGAGGGCAGAATTAGGCAGATTTCTGTGAGTTCTAGGCCAGGCTTATTGGAGGAGGGTCATCTTTTTAATCTGTTACTTTCATTGGTTAATTAATAAAGAAACTGCCTAGGCCCATTTGATAGGCCTATATTGGTCTGAAAATAAAGACCAATTAGGTCTATATTAGGTGGGTGGAGTAAACAGAACAGAAGGCTGGGAGAAAGAAGCTGAGTCAAGGAGTCGCCATGATTCTCCCCCTCCAGACAGACACAGGTTAAGATCTTCCCTGTTAAGCCAGCTCGTGGGGCTACACAGATTATTAGAAATGGGTTAGACTGCCGGGCGGTGGTGGCGCACGCCTTTAATCCCAGCACTCGGGAGACAGAGGCAGGTGGATCTCTGTGAGTTCGAGGCCAGCCTGGTCTACAAGAATAGTTCCAGGACAGGAACCAAAAGCTACCGAGAAACCCTGTCTCGAAAAATAAAAATAAAAAAAAAAATGTGTTATATTACTATGTAAGAGCTAGCCAATAAGAGGCTGGAACTAATGGGACAAGCAGTGCTTAAAAGAATACAGTTTCCGTGTAATTATTTCAGGTATAAAGCTAGCCATGCAGGCAGCAGGGTTCCGGGAAAGTAGCCTGCCGCTCCTAACACAACAGATCTCTGTGAGTTCTAGGCCAGCCTGGTCTACACACAGAGTACCAGGACAGGCAAAGCTACACAGAGAAATTCTGTCTGTAAGAGGTTTCAGTGAGAATAAGTCTTCATAGAAGACCAGATGATCTAATTTTCATACAAAAACACATTGTGCAAGAAGAGAACTACTCCTCACGGTTGTTCTCTAATTACAATACCCATGCTGTGTGGTATATGCGCACACACATATGCACAAAAATATATTTAAAATAGAATAGTTAAATTCAAAAATTCTTGAAATTAGAGGATTGGCTAGGTAATTTGGTAGAATGTTGCAGAAGTACAGAAATATTAACTATTTTGTTGTTTTAAATTTTAAAATATACTCTGAGATTGTTTCAAATATTTGAAAGCAAAAGGAAGAACAAGAAAAGTATTTTGTTCTGTAGAAATATGGAAGCACAATTTGTCTTGTCAAAAATTGCAAAATGGATGGAGGAATATAGCACCCAAAAATAAAATAAAGAAGCCTTTCAAATTCCCCGAAAGTTACAATGTAACAGAAGAAAGTAAGTACTATTTTAATGGACAAACATTTCTGATGGATTTAAGGTTAATAAATTTTACCACTTAAACCACCAAGGAGACAGCTTATTATGGCTACTTTCATATTAAGATAAATGAAATACATGGTCTCTGAAAAGACAGAATTTGTTATAAAATGATCCACCGGAAACATTGTTTGAGCCTTTATGTTATTATAACTCTTCATTTTTTAATCTACTCATCTCTCTATCTGTCTTCAAATCAACGTATTAGCTAGCATAGCTCTGAACATACAGTATAGAGATAGCAATAAAGCTAATCTCTCAAGGATATTTAGGTAAAAATAATTTTCCCGAAGCAGTGATACTGATTTTGGTATTTTTACTTCATGGTTATAGAATTTCAAACATTTTTTACTATTAAGTTATAATTCTTTTAGTATTATTAATTAAGGCAGCTGTGTGTCTTTATCTAGGTTTAAGACAGAGCAGATATTTTTTCCATACCTCATTCTATCAGTGTTTAATTTCATGACTCAACTCAACAACAACAACAAAACAACAAAATGTACTTATAAGATTCTGAAACCTGCCCAAAACTCCGTGCGTCCAGCCCTCCCACCCTCTTTAGGCCATCTTCCCGCGCCGCCACCATGGTGCGCATGAACGTCCTGGCCGATGCTCTCAAGAGCATCAACAATGCAGAGAAGAGAGGCAAACGCCAGGTCCTCATCAGGCCCTGCTCCAAAGTCATCGTTCGGTTCCTAACCGTGATGATGAAGCACGGTTACATAGGTGAATTTGAAATCATTGACGACCACAGAGCTGGGAAGATAGTCGTGAACCTCACTGGCAGGTTGAACAAGTGTGGCGTGATAAGCCCTAGATTTGATGTGCAACTCAAAGACCTAGAAAAATGACAGAACAAACTGCTCCCATCCCGTCAGTTTGGCTTCATTGTACTGACCACCTCAGCTGGCATCATGGACCATGAAGAGGCAAGACGAAAGCACACAGGAGGGAAAATCCTGGGATTCTTTTTCTAGAGATGTAAAACATAAATAAAGAGCCTTTATGGACTGTGAAAAAAAAAAGATTCTGAAACCTGAGTGTGGCTTAAATATAGAGTATGATTTATTTATTCTCCATAGAAACAACTTATTTAGCTTGATCTCATTTGGCTTGTTCCCTGGACACAATAAACCTTAATTCCTTAAACAAGTTTAAGATCAAGTCATTTGTCTACAGTCAAAGTTTTGAGTAATGTTGAGAAGATAGTTTTGCTCATATCCATGTTTAACTACCTGACATGGTCAAGTAATAAAGAAAGGTGGGAAACAGAATATAATCCCTCACCATTCTTCCTAATGTGTTATTTCATTTGACTTTGTTTTTGTGTACCTCTTAATCATTACTTGGAAATTAGAACAATTTAATAGTGTGATCATAAATTGGGGTATAAAATTCAAAGAAACATTTATAGATACTGAAAATTTTTCTGATACAAGAATGCTCTATAAAATAATTGTAAAATGTAAAACTATGACAAGGAAAACCATAAAGAGACCCCTTATGCTGCCAGAAAACGTATAGTTAAAGCCTGTGGATTGTCTATAAAACAGTTGATGAAAAAGCTGCTAAGGGAAGTATATTTTCAATGAACCAATATGGGAAAACTTAAAAGTTATATTATCAAAGATAATATTCAATCCACAAAAGTATATTGTAATGTGACTTCTTTAAAGTTAAGGTATCTATGAATTTTACATTCACAAGCAAGGCTATTACATTTCTATATGGTTTATTAAAATTTGTATTATATACAATTTATTTTCTGAATTTTTAAAGTTTACTTTTATTTTATGTGTATGAGTGGCATACCTGGTACCCATATAATCCAGAAAGGGTGACAGATGGTCTTGAACTGAAACTACAGAGTTTTGAGCCACCATGTCAGTGATGGGATTCAAATTCAGCTCATCTGCAAAAGCAACAATGCTCTTAAGTGCTGAGTCATTTTTTCAGCCCTTTCTTTCCTTAATTTATATAAACCAAATCAATGATTTAAGTTAATTCTTGGGTAGAACATTAATTGAAGATTATTGTCAAAGCAATGTTTAGCTTTATATGATATATGATATCCTTCCTTTTAAGAGGATAACATATGTATAATTCATATAATCAACATTAATTTTTAAATAAGATAAAATTTAAGAGAATTGCCCTGAGTTAATTAGCCAATTAGTATCCGAATTAAATAAAATTGTAGTTTTTTAAAACATTATTTTTCACTTACTTTTTTTTGTCTAATTCTAGTAAGTGACTAATTTTCATTAGGCATTCCAAACAGAAGGTGTTTAAGTATTAATTGAATTCAAGTTAAAGTAGGGTGGTAATATAGCTTTCCATCTCTGCCAGACTTTTTATTAATTAAATGATTTTGGTAGGATTAAAACTGTTTGGGAAGAAGGTAAATGAGGCATTTCATAAATCTGTAATGAGCACAGGACAAATAACTTCAATTTTCTTCAAGACTAATGGTTCTCTGACAGCAACATCCAGAAAAATCACTGGAAGCCTTTATTGAAATGAAAAATTCCTAAATCCAATCACAATAAAGCTAGAAAAATCATCTGTAACAGTGAGACCCCTTGTTGGCATATTACAATTTAATAGAAGGGCACAAATATGGGCAGCAAAACTCGTACTCTAAAAGTTTTAGCTGGAAAATGAAAAGAAGAGGGTGGGGAAGTTTGATCTTAGAGGAGATAAGGAAAGAAGTTAATATGACCAAAGCTTGTGCTATTAAATGCTCTATGAACAAATAACAAAAAAGAAGAGAAAGAAGAAGAAGAAGAAGGAGGAGGAGGAGGAGGAGGAAGAGGAAGAAGAAGAAGAAGAAGAAGAAGAAGAAGAAGAAGAAGAAGAAGAAGAAGAAGAAGAAGAAGAAGAAGAAGAAGAAGAAGAAGAAGAAGAAGAAGAAGAAGAAGAAGAAGAAGAAGAAGAAGAAGAAGAAGATCGAATTAGAGAATTCCAAGGATGTGACAGGAATAAGTCTATGTGACTAGGAAGTTCTAGCCCTACTTCCATACAGGTTCAGAACTCTGAATTACTGCCTGCAAACAAGAAAGGAAAAGTATCATACCACTAACTACCTGAGATTTAGATAATGTAAGGCTGGCTTGGGCCCTTGTAGTGATATTTCTTTTGTATTTTAATAAATAAAGCTTGCCTGAAGTTCAGAGAGCAAAACAAGTGCAGTGATCAGCCAGGTAGTGATGACACACACCTGTAATCCCAGTAGCCATGCTAGTTTGCCAAAGAAAAATGGCAGTAGTGATGCATACCTTTAAAACCAGCACTAGAGAGCGTTATAAAACGCGAGGAGACAGCTCTCACACACAGTCTCATTCTGAGATCCCTAGAGGCAGGATCGCCATTTCAGACTGAGGTAGAGGTGAGAGCCAGTGACAGCCTGTTTTGCTTTTCTGGTCTTCAAGTCAAATGCCATTTCTGCCTCTGGGTTTTTATTAATTGTGCTACAGGTTTTAGAGTAAATTTTCTAATGACTGCAGAGTCTTATTATGCCAAGGTGGATTTTCAGCACTTGAAATATTTTTCACTGAAGTTAAACAATTTAAAAAAGATTTCTTTTATATTTTTTTGAGATTATAGTACAATTACGACAGTCCTATAGACCCTTCCTTATTCTACTTTTCACCCTCTCTTTCAAATTTACTACCTCTTTTTCATTAGGTATCTTTATATACATATATAAATGTGCATATGTATTTCTAAATATAATCTGCTCAGTCTGAAATGTCTATTATATGTTTATTTTTAGGGATGCTTAATTTTAATTGCATAAACAAGCAGTGTGCTCTTACATGGGTCAGCAGAATTTTTAAAAGAACATAAAAAACAAACTATGAATACATGAGTACTTTTTTATTTTACTAATTTTTCTTTTAAATATTTTTCCTTTTGATAGCACGCAGATAATAAGCTCTTACTTAATTCAAAAAATTATACAAAATAAAAGCAAGGTCAAACTTTAGGCACTGCTGTTTATAGCATATGATATTAATTTTATTTATCTAAGGTATATGGGCAAAGGAATCTTGTAAAGTGATATTTTCTTTGCCTTTCATTGATAGAATCAAAAATTATTAGCTCTGATCCCTTAGTCCAATTTTCTTTCTGGAAATTCTTTAACATAATTTATACATTCTGTAATAGTTTATTTTGTTTTTAAGAAAGTGGTTTCT
>NC_022027.1:18538205-18553467 GCF_000317375.1 Microtus ochrogaster
CCAGGATGGAGGGGGAGGACTTTGGACTTTCCACAGGGCAGGGAACCCTGACTGCTCTTCAGACTTGAGAGGAAGGGGGAGAGGAATGGGGGGAGGGCGGGAGGAGTGGGAGGCTGGGAGGAGGTGGAAATTTTTTTTCTTAATAAAAAAAAAAAACTGAACTTGGGAGAAGGTTAAGGCAAAATATACTTCCCATTCAATTATGGGGAACTAAATTTTGCCTAAGAAATCATAATAAATACTGCTGAGTTTCAGATTTAAAATAAAAGAAAGTAGTTTCTGCTTCATATTTTAAAGGTATGCTAAGATAAAGGAAAATTACTTTTGTTAATTTATTAGAAAGAGGTGAATAGTTGATAACTTTTCCTCACCCTGAATCTCTATGCTTCTTCTCAGAATTTATGCAACAGGTTTATATTCACATTTTGTACATCCATTTAAAATCAATTACCTGGAGATATATTTTATTGTTGGATATGCCATCTTATGCCTACTAAAGATCTCTTTGTTAAGTGTTCTGTTGCTGTAAAAAGACACCATGGCCAAGGCAACTCTTATAAAGGAAAGCATTTAATTGAGTCTTGCTTAATGTTTCAGAGGCTGAGGTCATTATCATTATAGCAGTGAGCATGGTTGGCATGTATGCACGCATGTTGCTGGTGAAGAACCTAAGAGCTCTATATCCTGATTCAGAGGAAGCAGGTAAAGAGAGAAAGAGAGAGACACTGGGAATGGTAAGGGCTTGAACAACTCAGCTGACTCCCAACAACAGACCTCTTAAAGTGGCCATACCTCTTATTCTTCATAAACATTCTGCCAAATGACTAATTTGTTCATATGTATATAAGTCTATGAAGGCCATTCTTTTTCCAACTACCATATGTCCATTTCTATCTATAAAAAAAAAAAAACACACACGCACACACACACACACACACACACACACTAAACATAAACAAAAACAAAAACTGAACCAATTCTTTAATTCCCAAAATTTGGCTATTTTAATGTAAATGCTAACTTAATTCCATGACAAAAGCTCTGTTGCCTAGTGCCTGTAGCTGTTTTTGTAATTACTTCATATATACTCCAGAAAGATAAGCCCAAATAGGAATTAAAAAAAAAATTCTGATTATGTTACCATTATATTAGGTATGTTAACTATCATTTTTAAGGATAAAAAGTACATTTATTATAAACATAAGATCTGTGATGCGTTTTAGAAAAAATTAGTATTCTGAAGCTGTTTAGAAAAATAGGTATGAGAGTATTCATTGTATTTTCAGGATTAATTTCTGAATAGATAGATTTTCCTGAAGTATTGGTACTTAATACCTGTGAAAATGGCTGAATGGGATATAGAGTAGGAAAAAGAGGAAATGTTGATGACATGTAACCAAGTCTAATAACATAGATTCTGGAGTTTTAATGCCCAGCACAGTTCTTTAATTAAATGATACTGTGTTAGAGACTTAAAGTTTGCTCAGTGAGAAACTCTGAATGTAGTAAACATCAGTGGTTCATGAAAATATACATTAGTTTGCTCAATTGTGATAATCTTTTAACAATCATATAATGCAGCAAAATCATGTTGTATAGCTCTAACTATAAAATTTTGTTTGTCATTTATTTCTCAATATTGAAAGCAAAAATTCCAATCATAATTTTTATTATCTTGGCTTGACCTTTTTACTTCAATGCCTTCTCAGTTGAAGAAAGTGAATACATGTAATAGTATTTTTAACATGTAGTAATACAGTAAAAAATGCAGATGTTTTAGGAACATATGTACAAATTAATATGTGTGTGTACAAATGTATAAATACACACAAATACACAAATGTACAGGTAAATCAATATATTTATTAGCTAGAATGCAAAGCCAATTTAATTTCATTTAGCAATCCAAATTGGCAATATTAGGAAGTTTCCATATTTTAAAACAGCAAAATTAAAATCATGAGCTTAAAATTTGTTATAAATTAGTAAATATTGTTACCAAGACATAAAAAGTATTTAAGTGGATATTAATCAATATTTATTAATTTTGTATGTATATGATAATGATCATAAACTTTAAGATTCTGAAAGCATCCGGGTGTTACTACTTTTCATATTAAGTCTTAAGCTCATGACCTATATTAAAGTCTTATAATCAATGTATAGTTTATAGTACAACTTGTCCCACTACACTGAGCAGTGTTTCATTATATAACAGGCTTCTCCAATCTGTACATTAGGAGATCTTAGGATTTTATTAATCTTCTTTGAGAAGGTATTAAATCCTTTTCAAATTTTAAATTACACAGGAATTATTCATTAGAGAAACTCTCATTTTCTGCTTGGTGTGCTTACTTACATAGAAGGTAATCTACAGATTAAACATTGTCTTATTTCCATGTGTTGTGTCTGTGCGTGTGTATCACCTAGTTAAACTTTGTTTTCATTTTCTGCCTATTGTGTATCAGGAAATATTATATTACTCTAGTAGATGAATTGGACTTTAGCGGCTCTATGAGCAGGCTCTCAAATCACTGATACAGACAGCTGCTTAGCAGCCTTATTTTTCTTTTCAACTTATTTTTATTTCTAACTCTTTTAAGAATACTTCAGCTTTAAATGATAGATCACATAGTCTTCTAGGAGATCAAACAACCTTATGCTTTTTTTAAAAACTTGCAATTGCTCTCAGATATAGAAGTTATATAGAATCAGATAGAATGGAGAAGTAGATAGAGTTGATGGTTTATTTAATGTTTTTTGATAGTACTTGGAGGTTTTCAAATCATCATGGTTGGTTCTATTACAAGAAAACAAAAGCAGACAAGTAAAAGAGAGTGAACTTGAAGCTTATTCTACTTCCCTTTCTTTTCAGAGACAAACATCATTACCAAAAACTACCGAAACTGACCTGAATCCTTCCAGAGGACTAACTTTCATGGTGCCAGATAAGATAAAGAATCCTAAGGAGGACATCAATCAAGAGCCCTCCACAGCTGTGATGCCTACAAACCATAACAATGACCAGCATAGCATGGTAACCCCAAATATGCAGTACTTTTGTAAGGAAAAAGGTGGTGGATGGGAAAGCAATTGATTTTGCCATCTCGCTTACTGTCTGGAATGCAGGAGTCTGGAAAACTGAAGCAACTCTGCATTTGTAAAGCGGCTTCTGATGCTCTGTGGAGTGTGGATATTCCGTTGATACAGGGCACCTCATCATTTCCATACCTACCCAGCGTGAGGTGAACTGTTTAGAGAAAGGTTGAGAGATGAGGAAATTACTGAATGTAAACACACTTAGGGAGGGGGTAATTTCTAAACATCATTTAAGCTTTTTTCTACGGCTTGATTTGCATACCTTGCGGAAAAAGTCACGATATCCCCATGTTTTGCAGGTATGCTCTTCTGTTGATTATTGGTGAATACAAATCACTTCAATACCACATGACTGAAAACAACTGTTTTGTGCCTAGATGTGCAATGTGAGCATCATGGGGGAAAATGTCTTTTCTACAGTCTGCTGAGACAACGCAGCTGATTACTGTTAGGTCTCCAACCATACTCAGTGTGATAGATGAGTGCTAATCATGTGATGGAACTTTAAATGCGTCTGAAGATGTGGGGGCCTTGCTTCCCTTCACCATAGCACGACTGCTCATTCAAGTAAACTATGACTATTGTAGCTGTGTTCTCAGAGTCATAATCCCAAGCAAGAGCAAGCTAGGTGAGAATATTTTTTTCTTTAGTGATCCAGCATTGAAAATTACATAACTTTACTCTCCCAAAAGTGAGCTCAGTAGCAAGAGATATAACACACAGGAACCAGTTTTTGATACTGAGATAACTACGTTAAAAACGCAACACTCAGTAAATGATATTACTGACTATTTTGTTGATCAATTTGAGAGGCTAAAGTGTTGCTAAGTAATATAGTTATGACAATAAAATAAACGAAATTTAAAAATTACAGTGATATAGAGACATTTCTTCAAGTATTTTAAGTAGTTATGTCTTTTCTACAGCATATATTTTTTTGTTCTTTAAAATAGTTACTATATTTTATTTATAGTAATATACCTAATTAATATGTTCCATACCAGTGATACTTATTATTTTAGAGTAGCATGTATTCCATAGTTTATTTGTACAAAACTCATAAATTGCTAAAAAAAAAAATCTATTTAGGGAACCATGTATCCCAAACACATTGCTTCAGAAATAGTTATTTGAATATCCTTAAAATTCTGAATAATTTTAAATATTCCAAGTCTGTGATATCCAGGAAGAAGGGTATGAGTGTATACCTTGTTGCATTTTCCATCTTAAGACTGCATTCCCTTGGAGGTAAAACAAATTTTCCCTATCACCACCGTTGGAGAGAATGAGGCAAATGTTTCCCATCCTTGGTTCTTAGCTTTTACTTACTTCCTACTTATCTCATCATCTTCCCTACAATTTCATAAGCTGCAAAATGAAGCCTTCCCAGAAATAAAACACAGCTGCACTGATTACATCCCGAAAGTCCAAAATAGACATTACCACATTTATTTATTGTAAAGATTCAGCAATGTCTCTAGGAAAGTGTGAAGTAGGGTAAGAGGAAGGTAATCACTGTAAAAAGTTAAAACGTAGAAATTATAGAATATCATTCACAGAGATGATTGTATCTATTAATTAACAAAATGCTAATAATGTGTTTGGGTTCTGTATTAAGCTCAAAATAGGGTAATGAATTAATTTTACTGGATAATTTTTGATTAAACGACAAATTTATTACTCATCACATTATTTTCACAAGTCAGATTTGTTGACTTTTCAGAGAACATATTTAAAAGGTATCATCATAGAACTAAATTATCTAAAAACACAACTAAACTTTTCTTTCCAAAACAGATCAATGTGTTATTAACTAATATATATATATTACTATAATCAAAATGTATGTAAATTATAAAGTACAACATTTAAAGAAATATAGTTTTACTTAGTAGTACCATTGTACTTTCTAGTTAAAAATAAATGTGAAAAATACAAATGAAATTTTGGATATTAGAAAATATACACTTATTGATTTGAAAAATATGCCATTATAAATTTTTAATGTGAACTCAGAAATTTCATACTGCAAATGGAGAATATATTGATCTTTTAAAATTGTTTTGATAATTCTTACTTTTTTAATGGCAGCTAAATACAGAATATTTGAAATATGGAAATTGTTTGAAATAAAATGAAGTAAACTATATAGAAAAGTAAACATGCAATTCTGATTTATATTTTATTACCAATTAAGAATTACAGTGTAAACACAAGTCAGGATCACTTAATGCTTACAGATAGCCAACTTTACATGTATTATGTTCCTATTAAACATCATTTTCTAAATTTTTCTGTAAATGTACCAATGGATTTGACATTTTCATGATTAATATTTCTCAGACAGTTTATAAATGGTATAATAACTAAATATATTGTCAATTTCTAATACCTAATGGAACTTGTAATTTTTTCATTTTTCTTTTACTTTTCGCTCATACATTATCTCTTGCTGCAGTTTCCCTCTTCCCATCCTCCACTCTGCCCAGTTGTTCATCCTGTCTCCACTCTTCCCCAGACTCATGCCTCCTGTTTCCCTTGAAAAACAAACAAACAAACAAACAAACAAACAAAAAAGCAGGTTTCCTAGGGATATCATCCAAGGACGGAATAAAAAGTTACAGAACTGTTAATTACATATGTGATTGTCAAAGACAATGATGTCATCTACTTTGAAATAGAATAAAAGAAAGGAAATTATTTTTAATATTTCAAATTGCCTTAATCTTATAGTGTGTATTGTGTATAAACAAATGTTCAAACTGATCTCTACATGAGGAAAGTGGCAAAATCAAAAAAAGTTCAAACTATGGGTACGGTTTAGTCCATAAGGCCTTGTGTTAAAACAGTCAGCACACATGCACACACACACACACAGAGAGAGAGAGAGAGAGAGAGAGAGAGAGAGAGAGAGAGAGAGAGAGAGAGAATACATGAATACACACATATAATCATCCACATAAAGTTTAAGGTTTTATGTTAAGAAAAATTCTAAAAATTGAAATCTACATGCTATTTGTCCAAGGAAAAACAAAAGCTACATTTGTGAATTGATGCTAAAAGTATTCACAGTCATTTGTAAGACTTTTTAGATATGTCTGTGCATCTACAAGGGACATTTTGATATATTAGTAGGTAAGGTCATCATGGTCAATTCATTGTCTCAAATCTTGTCATCCTGTCTTCATGGTGTGTTCTGCTCCCCTTTCTGTCTCCTGTGGGTTCATCTACAGTCTTCTAGATCTCAGCCCATGTTAACTAACCACCTTATCATACAGTACTACCCTTCATTTCACTTTAACGAAATCTATGAAAGTTGCCATTATAATAAACTTAGGTGTTTGATGTGTATTCCCCTCATAAAATATAATCTCTTTAATGTTTAATTATTTTTGTATATAGGGAGGGATGCACTTGCCATGGTACTTGTGGATTCCAGAGTACAATTGAGTCGGTTTTCTCTATTTTACTCGTTTCAATGATTGAACTGAGTTCATCAGGTTGATTAGCTTGTCAGCAAATTCCTTTACATGCTGCTACATTTCACCAGCCATAAAATATAATCTTAATGGACTGCACTTTGTCTGGTGTTTCTATAGCTACAAACAAACTATATTACAGCATATACATGTGGTAAACATTTATTAGATGAATTAATAAAAATTTATTAATCTGTGTTCAGAGAAAGTTTTATAAGCACTACCAAAACTTGTTAAATCTGAATGAATGCATTTTTTAAATAAGTGTACTTTTCTTATTACTGATGAATCATTTAATGTGTGTTTCCTTATTTTGATTTTCTTTCAACAATGTTTTGATATACATACAATTTCTTTGATCACTAAATCATGTATAGTTACTGAATGCCCAAGTCTGGACAATAAAATCAGAAACAGTATGCAGTCCAACAGGTAAAGGAAATTTCAATGTACATACAACCCTAATGATGAAGTAAGTAGAGACTATTAAGGTAAGCGATGAGTTTAATTGTGTCAGTATATTTTAAGTGATTATTTTGATAATTTATTTTTGGTCATCTCTAAGATCTTATCTTTCAGTTGGTTATTATCAAAGCCATTAGTAAGATCTATCTTCGGAACCCAGGATATATGTATATATATATCTTCTGGGTTCCGAAGATATATATATATATTTGATTCAGATACAATTTGTTGAGTTAAAAATGAGCACAAAAAATCAAAACCTCAAAAATTATTTAAGAATAGTATTTTGGATTTTAATACTAATTATGGTCTTAATAGTGTTGAAACATTTTATTTTGTGAAAAAATCTGAGAAGTGAGCATACAATTGCTTCTCCATTTTTTTTTCACTTTGAGAAAACATTTGGTTTATGAAAAAAAAATATAACCAGTATGTTGACAACTTTAGAATTCACACAGGCATCTTCATCTGGAATATTGTTTAGCATTTATTCCTCTGAAATTCTGCCTGTCTAGTCCACTTTCTTAAGCAAATGAGACTTCAGCTGATGCACTTGCAGGTGCTTGTCTTTGTCCTTTTGAGACTAGGTTAAACACAGCTGGTTAACTCTGTCTATGGTTTGAAAGAGTTAGCATTTATTCTCATGTTTTTCTGTCCTTAATTAAGAAAACAGATTTTCCCCAAAATGCCTTCTTGAAAGTTTAAATGGTACTATGTTGAGAGAGGAATCTGTTACTTCTCTTTATTTTTCTTGCCAAAAGTCTCTCATTTTGTGAGATCACTTTTCAGAGATATTTCCATTCCCCCATATTCTAGCAGCAGGTGACCTGTGGTTCTTTTTTTTAAAATAAAAAAATAAACCTTTTAAATATGAATTTTGTAAAATTAATCTCAATTATCATCTTTTCTATTCCATTGTACTTTGTTGTATTCTGTTTCAAAGTATGCTTCTAGGACTATCGTCCATTAAGTAATGCATAGGACTATATCACAGCTTGACTTCATTTGGTATCACTATTCACATTATTTACTATTGTAAATAATAACACAACTGAATAATATTGTCTTATATCAATAATGAATTGGAAGCTTGAAACAAGAATTACAGTTTCCTTTATAATTACCTTTCCTTTCCTCTGTGCTGTGGATGCTCCCTGGCTAGGACATTACTCACTTCCCTCCCTCTTCCTGTCGTCCTCTGCGGGGGGTGAGGATAATAAAGAATCATCAAGTGGGGGGCAGTCATTTGAGTCCACATTGTGAAATATAAAGGCCAAAGTATTCTGGATAATATAATGTGATTATCGAGTTCTTGTGAAAATAATAGCCCCGAGGTACATTATTTTAGGATAGAGACACTGCCACTGACAAAAGAAACATCATGGTCCTTACACCCGGGGAAATCACTCTCTACTTTAATGGACTATTCTTCTAAACTCAATTTTCTGCAATAATGACTACCTGGATCCTTATTCTAAGATACAGTTTTGTTCATGATGGCATCCTTGAAGCATTAGATTTAGTATTCTTAACTACATCCTCCTAAAAAAGTTTCCATTACAGAATCTCACTTGTGGAAAGCAATGGAGTTCCAGCAAATGACTATCTATTTATACTTTTAATAAAGTCTAAAATATCTTTCATTTTAAAATTAAATATTATGTATTGCCCAAGATAGTAGCTAACTCTTTAATACAAGTAAATTATTAATCAAAGTATTTCAAATCAATACCTACTATTTCAGGAAGTTACGAGATGATAACTCATATACATGTTATAAGTTCTTATTCAGGGAACCTAATGTGATGTAACCATCACATGACACAAATTTCATTTATCTAAATGTCTTTTTCTCTCCAAGGACATATTATTTTCTATTCTTGATTTTAACTGACTGACACATAGACAATCAGATATAATTGTGTTCTCCATCTATCATGTGGATGAATGTCCCCTGTAATGAAGTAGGTCCATTAAGATATTTTAGTGTATATGTTTTCTCTAACATTTCATGGACCTTCCTTAGAAGACAATTCTAGAAGCTTTATCTTTTTTTCTTGTCTCCTGCTTCATGGTAGGGGAAATACATTTACCAACATGATTGTTCTTAAGAAACATCCCAAAAATGTTCAAATATTTTATGGAACAGACTGCTCTTATCAGTTTAGAAATGTCTGATTCATGTATTTCTATTTTTTATAGCAATTATAGATGAGCTGCATTGCATATTTGCTTGTTTCAGTCAGCATTGTTCAGCTTTTTTAATATACACAGTTAAGTTCAGACTATGTTCATACTTCAAATGTAATAATTCATTTATTTCTTAGACAAACATATAAAGTAGTAACTAAAATAATTCCTATTTTAAAATGTACAAAACTGAAGAACAGATTAATTAATATTTTTAGTATGACCTTTATGAAGACCATACATGTGGTAAACAATATTTTTTATTACAGTCATAATTTTGTGGCCTATGTTAGTACCATGATAATTCTTTCTCAGATGACCAAATATACTTCTGACAATATCCACATCTCTATTTTCCTCAAACTTAGATGTGTTCTTCCTCATTCTTACACCATAGAATAAGTCATAACTTTCTCTAGACTCACAGCAAGAGTAACTCATTTAAAAATAAGAGGGAATCATCTCTGTGGAAGCCTTGTAAATTTTGATTATCTTGCTGCGAATACATTCTTACTCTTCTACTGTAGCTAATTGGAGGATTATTGAATATGTAACATTTTCTACTCAACAATGGCAGATTTTATTGTACAAGTCTATGAGAAAAATGTTTTTCTCATTACATATTAAACTCATGGATGTATGAGTTTAGCTCATTTGCTCCACATACTGTATAAACATTTTTGGGCAATCAACCATACATAGCCGATATTTGATTTGTCATAAATGCTGATGCTATTGATAGTTAATCTCACCACACTCATTTGTCTCTTAACATTGCTGACTAAGTTTATATATCACTGATCGTATAATATATAATTAAGCACTTACAGTTTTTCTTAAATTATTCAAGCTTGGGGAAAATAATTTTTTACAATGAGGAAACAGCACAGAAAACCAGAACAGTTAAAAATAAACACCTCCTAACTTCAAAGGGACTCTCATAGAACCATTTCATTTAAGTACTCCAAAGATGTATAATATAGTCCTATTTTTAATCCATTTGTTTATTTCATGTGTATGTATACTCACATGCCAGTTTGCTGAAGGGAGTCTGTTATTTATCTTTCCACCATTTGGGTTCCTAGGATTAATCTTGACCCACTGTGCCACATCACTGGAGTAATGGAATTGAATCAACCTATTCAAGGGAAAGCGAGGATGGTGAATAATAATTTATTGATTGATTTTCATTTTTCTATGGAGGCAAGATATTTATATATTTGGACAAAATACTTTACGGACTGATCATTGCTTCTAAGAAGAACCAGGGTGAGCCATCTCCCTGGGGAAACTGGGAAACTAACCTAAGCATACTCAACACAGCCTTTCTCAGTTCTCTCACTCAGAGTCCCAAACCATCTCACATCTTATATGCATTCCACTGTTGATAGGAAATTTACAGTTTTAATCTGTTTCTAAAGCTAAGAAAAAAAAAGAGTATGCTGTTAACTGGTTCCCTAAAATCCTAATATTAGCTTCTGGAATCCCATTTGAAAGCATTCAGGCTGTTGGAAAATATTCTTCTATATTCAGGGAAGTAAAAAAAAACCAAAAAAACAAAAAACCAGAATCAGCAATGACTAAATGAGGCATTTGCAATTAGACAGTTTATCAATGATGCAAGTGCTAACTATTGGCTTCTTTGCAGTTATTGGAATCAAAATATTGATCCACAAATATAAATACTGATAGACAAAAGTAGATTACTCACATTATCCTGTACTGTAATATCAAATATGGATATATTTCTTCTTGTATCCAGTAGCATAAAAGGAACAGTTATTATTGTTGTCTTCTGCTTATGAAAAAGGTATTTCAAACATTTGGAAAATACATTTTCAAACATTTCAAGTATTTAGTATCATTTTTAATAAGGAGACAAAACCATGTCAAAATTTGGAATGAGTATTTTTTTTTAAATAACGGTTTTTTTACCTGCTTCTTTACTTGTTGAAAGTCAAGGTTTAACACATTTTATCAGCTGTAAAATTATGTTTTTGTATTTTATAAAATCTTATGGAATTATTACGAGACAAATAAATATATATGTATATACACACATATACACAATCTCAAGCATAACACTTGATCAGAGTGTGGTAAATTCACTTTCATTCACCCAAAGTATACAGATATCTTACAAGTAAAGTTGAGCACTCTTGTTCTTGTGGGATTTGTGTGTGTTTGTATACTTGTAAATGCTATATGCATGCATGCTCATCTTTGTGGGCATACATACTTGTTTATGAATATGTGCTTGCTTATATCTGTGTGGATGCTCAAAATTATTGTATGGGATATTTGAGTTGTTTTTTTTTTTCCATTGTGTAGTATACAGGGTCTCTCAAAGAGCCAGGAGCACCAGACAGTGGTGTCTTATGAATTTAGTCACAGTGCTCTGGAGTCAGAAGCAAGCAGATCTTGTGAGTTCAACCCCTAGTTCCAGGACAGGCTCCAAAGCTACAGGGAAAACCTGTATCAAAAAAACAAAAATAAAAAATAAAAATCAATACAAAAAAACCTAGGAGCTTAAAGTTAAGTTAAATCTAGCTAGCCAATGTATCCTAAAGATCTTCTCTTTTTCCTTAGTGCTGAGACTACAGAGAGTCACAAGGCATAGCCAGTTTTTCACAAGGTTTTGGGAATCTAAACTCTACTTGTCAGGTTCTCTTATCAAGAGTTTTATGCACTGAGACATTCTTTGTAGGAAAGCAGAAACACCACCAAGCCAAGTTTCTTGTGCCATATCAGTAGCACTGACTTTCTGTAATAACCATTGTTTATGTGAAAAATGAAAAGAAATACACTCTTCTTATTAAAAATCCAACTATTATTTAAATGAAGACTCCCACCTGGCATTTATCTATTTGAATGTGACATCTAGAATTTTATAATCAAAACTCTCCTTTCTCAGGGATTATTCATGTTTCTTGATAAGATGCTGAAATTTTGTAATTCTTCAGTAATTTGACCAAATTTTCAAGTGAGATGTTTAGTTGTCCCAGAAGCTATCAAGAAAAGATAAGAACCAAGTAAATACACACTGTGAAGAAACAATATCTTATTTATAGAAAAGAAAATAGCAACTTTTAAAGAAATCACATGAAGTAATCAGTGTAATGATGACAGTTTTATACATCATTTCCATCCCTTGCTCTTTCTCCAGTAACTTTCCCTACTTTATTACTTAAATGTTACACACCCTGGTATCATTATTCTGGTTCAAATCTCTTATATCTATCATTCTTCTATCTACTTCCTTTACATTTCATTTTATCTCTTGTATGGTTATTTTTCCCAGTACATAAAAATATATGTATACATACATATATAAATTCAACATTTACATTAATATAATAGAGAACATTGTATTATTTTTCTAAGACATTGTTCCCTCAGTTAATAAAACATATTCAGGTAATTTCTTCATTTACTATTTCTCTATTAAAGGGTTGTCAAATAAAGTTTCTCAAATCTCAATTTTGAGAGTTGGATGAGTATGATATGTTTACATATGCAATAAGAATTATTAAATATACATAGATTCCATCTGTAGATTTTTTTAAGTTGATGACTTAAAGGAAATTTTTTTGAACTAGTTCCCTGTGAGAATATAACTTTTCCCAATCAGAGCTGAATTTTGTTGTACACAGCAGGGTTCTGGGTATATACTTACTATCAATTTATTTCCTGTCAGTTCCATTCTTCATTTCCTCATTCATTAAATGGCATGGAGCCTAGTGATTTTTCAATAATGATCTTAATTATTTGAGAACTTTATATAATGTATTTTGATCATTTAATTCTTTTTCCCCAAAAACTTTGAGCTCCTCCTCCAGTTCTCTATACATCCAAAGTTATACTACCCTACCTTTTTTCTAGATGCTTTCATCCAACCCTCCATCTATATTTAGCCCATCAGGTCCATTGTTGTTTTAGGTAAATACTCCTGGGTGTGGAGCCTGCCTTGTTTGTGCTTCATATATTAGATATCATACCTTTCAAGAAAACATCCTTCTCTTTACTAGTAGCAAAACAGCAACAATAGTTCCTCAGCTAGGGGCAGGACTGTGTGCCTTCTTTTAATCTTCAATCCTGTGACTTTGTCTGGGTTTAACATGTAACTATTTGCTTGTACTATCACAGTTTCTGTGAGTTCATATGGGTATCTTCTCCTCTATTATGTCTGCCAACTGTTTTTGATGTCATTTAGCACCTCTGACTAGTAAAAAAATATGTCCACCACCTTTTCTGCCTAGATCCCTAAGTCTTTTGGGATATGGGCTTGATATAGGCTCTCAACTTAGGTCTGAGAATTCAAAAATGTCTTATTTTCTAAATGGTAAGCAGTTTTGGATTCTATGTTAGTCACCATCACTTTGAAAGAGAAGATTCTGTGCTGAAAATTGAAACATGCTTTGGTATATGAGTATGTTAACATATTACTATGGGTGTTCTATTATCATGTCTTTTATCAGATTAGTAATAATAGGATTTCCCCTATGGGTCAAGACCTATCTCGCCTTACATTCTCAGTCTTTTTTTTTGTTTTTTTGAGACAGGGTTTCTCTGTGGCTTTGGAGCCTGTCCTGGAACTCGCTCTATAGGCCAGGCTGGTCTCGAACTCACAGAGATCCACCTGCCTCTGCCTCCCGAGTGCTGGGATTAAAGGCGTGCACCACCACCGCCCGGCCTATTCTCAGTCTTATTATGAGTGTCAGGTATATATAGGTTCCATTTTGTGGAGTGAGTCTTAAATCAAATCTAAAAGTACTTGGTTACATCCATAACATTCAGGCAACTATTGAATTTGCTAAGCAGGTCATTATGGCAGCTTCCAGTATTCAACAGTTGGATGAGACTGATGATTGCTTTTCTCTTCTGATAAAGTGGATAACTGCATTGTAAATACTAGATGAAGCGTCCAGTTGAAAATAAGCTGGATGTTGCCATACATTTTGATATAAGTATATGGTGTCTACAGTTTTAGGGAGTTACTGTCATGTTATGGAAAGTAACTAACAGTGTATCCTTCAGTTGTTGGAGATCTATGGGATGCCACTGTTCACTAGCTCATATCAACATTTAGTGAGAAATATTTCATAATTATCGTCTGTCTAATAAATAATAAAAGAAATATTGGTATTTTTCTTTTAAATTACTATCTGTGTTTACATAAAGCATGTAAAATGTTTGGGATTACTTTGCTAAAAAAAATATTATAAAGATATGATATCTGAGAATGGGTGGCTTGAATGAGGTGACCCTGATATGGTCAAGCATTAGAATACTAAACCCCCATCTGACAACAGTGTTGGAGTTCTGCCTGTGTCAGAGGAAATATGTCTATGGGTGAATTTTGAGCTTTCATAGTCTTACACTATCCTTAATTTGCTCTCTCTGCTATATCTTGTGATTTACATGTATCTCTCAACTTGTTGCTCCAGGGTTCATGATTATCTATTGCCATAATTCCCTACCATGATGATGATGAATTGTCAACCCAACTAAAATCTTCTATGTTTCCTTGTTCTTGATGTCCTGTAACAGAAAAAGAAATGTAAATAATACAGCCATTTGCACAAGGAATTGGCTGTTGCTTTCATAGACCTGACCACACTGGGTTATTCTTAGGAAGGCAGAAGACTTTGGAACTATAAACTTGAAATGTGGTTGAATGCTGTAAGCAGAACTTAATCGCTATATTAGTAGTAGAAGACTGATTTTAGATTCTATATCCTAGAAAAAATAGAAAAGCTATGCCCATAATACAATACTATTTTGCACAAAATAATAACAGAACCATGAACACAACAACAGACATGTTAAGGTAGAAGGGAAGAATCCTATTGGATCCATCTCTAGAAATAGAACAATAGACAAATAAAGTAGGAGAATTAGTCTTTCCCAGGTATGTGCTTAATATTTGGTTACCCACTACTAAGTGGTCAGCTTTGAAATATACTTACAAGCATCACAAAATGGATTTCGTAGATTCTATTTATACATTTACATGCTTATATACATAT
>NC_022027.1:18553567-18558673 GCF_000317375.1 Microtus ochrogaster
ATGAATTTCAGAACATGAATTTCAGAAGCAGTAAGGGGGCAAACCCTGGAAAGGATAGGGTGACAATACAATACATGGGAGGGGTTGGAGGAAGGAAAGGGAAAGGAGGAAATGAAGAAATTACATTTTAATTGAAATTAATAAATTAATGTGTAGAATTTATTCACAGCTCGAATACCGCAGGCAAATGTCAGAACACATTCTAATATCATTAGTTTTCTAGAAGATCAAATTATCTCTAATTTTTTAATTGTTCACTTATGGAAATTTTCAACTCATACGTTCATGATATAGTTGGCTGAATCAGTAAAAAGATGAAATCCATTATTCCATTTGTTGTCTCTAAACATATTTTCCCCAAGAGTTAGAGTATGAGTTTGATGAGAGCAACGGGTGCATTATAAAGACTCAAAACTTCTAAAAATCAAATTTCTAAATGATTCACTCATGTATTACATGTATGGCTTACTTCATACACTAATTCAGTTTTTACCACTTTCTCATTTGTACTTTTTAGCAATAACTGACAAATTGAAAAAAAAATACTGGTCAGAACTATCAAGGCTTCAGGTTATCTGACCACAGTTTTATCAGACTACATATCCTGAGGAGATCTGATTTATCATTCTCCTAAAGCTCCCCTAGGAGCCCTCCTGAGCCTCAGAGAAGCCACAAACCCTAGGCTACTCTTGATTATTGCTGACTATCTGTAAATAATTTGCTTACTTCATGAAACTTCTTGTGTGAATGTTCCTTCTCTTTAAACTTGGCTAAGAAATAGAAAGCATAGCCTAAGGTGATGTAAGCTATAGTGATAACTTAAACACACAGAATCTGTTTCACATCAAGCAAGCAATTTTTTAGTCTTTTACAAAGTTAGAAATTACAATGAATAGGATTTGACTAAATAATGCACACAGAATTATATAGAATACATTTATTTCAGAAATAAAGTTTGATGACTTTCATTATGTTTTTAACTTCTCAGACATCCAATTCATTAAAACTCAATTCACATTGAAAAAGTATATTCAATTTACATTTGGTCATATGAATGCTTTTAGTTTTTTAAAAATTCATTTTAAATATACTTGCAAGCATCACAAAATGGATTTAGCAGATCCTATTTATACATTTACATGTTTGTATACATATGTGTACTTAACAATAATTAAGAGAATTGAAACTAGATTTTTTTTTCCTCAAACAATATGTCCCAACCACAATTCTCTTACCTGGAGACTATCTACTGTTTCTCTTCAGGAAAAAGCAGGCCTCCAAGAGACAACAGCCACACAGGAAAAATAAAGAGACAACAACAAAGGGCAAAGCCCCCCCCATCGAAGCTAGACAAGACAACCCTGTAGGAAAAGAAGTTCAAAGATCAGATAGAGTCAGGGACGTACTCACTATCATTGTTGGAGTCCCACAAAAACACCAAGCTGACAGCCATGGCTTATCCACAAAGAAACTGATGCAGATCCTTGGAGGATGTTTGCTTGACTCTTCAGTCTCTGTAAGCCTGTATGAATCTTTCTTAGATGATTCATTAGGCTGTGGTCTGATGTCCTCCATCCTTTCTCACTCTTACAGTCCTTCCTTCCCACATTCCATGGAAGGAATGGAAGGACAGAGTATGGCGGACATTTGGAGAGCTTTGTGGAAATCTAGTGAAATGGAAACTTCCTGGAACCTATGAGGGTGACCCTAGTGAGGACTTCTTGTAGCCAGGCAAGGCCTCCAGTGTTGGGACTGGTGTGCATTCAGTTGAATTTTTGGCCAACGTTGCCCTAAAAAGATGCCTAAACAATGCAAGCTGCTAGGACAGGAGGTAACTCTCTGAAAACAGACAGCAGATTTCTCTTCTCTTGGCTTGCAGCTTAACATCCTCCGACAGAGACTAGAAGGTGGGGGTGGGGGCTCCATGCATGGACCAGCTTGACATCTCTAAGCTGGGTGGATGTTGTTTTTGGCAATGGAGCCCCTGCTGCCAGTGTTCAGAGAGTTACCTTATGTCCCTTCTCCAATATTCAACATTCTTCCCTACTCATTCGAATTCATCATACAATTTTATTCTTGTCTTTCTTTGAATTTATTTACTTCCATTGCAGATAATTTCCCTGAGCTCCCTAAATGACTGAAGTGATGTATCCCATTATGTGTAATTGAAAGCTGCTTTATAAAAGTAAATGCACTGCACTTAAGTATTAAACTGGCAAGAAATTACTGTGCCTGCTTTAGTTTATAAATTATAACACTTTCCATATTACCTGCTGATATTATTGTAATGGTATACAAATTTGTGCCAATACCCCAATGACACACATGTTTGTGTTTCACCAATAACTGTTAAATACCTTTGCATTTTCTATCTTCCTGTCACAGCACTGGTTAATTAATTAATATTTACAATAAACTACTACAATTCCATTTTAAGGTACAGAAAGTTAAGAACAGAATGTTAAGCAATTTGTCCAAAATCATCAAGCTCATGCCTAGTGTAATACTGTTACTGTCTTTCACAGGTTTGCCTTCAGTCATTTTAATGTATATGGTGAAGGAAAATTATGGGGGCATATTCACTGAAAATAAGGAGAGACCATAGTCAGAAAGAATATGTAATATGATAAATCAATAAAGAATATATTCAGTAAAACTCATTAACAGACATTGAGAAATATTTGTTATACATAAATAGGGACCATTATTAATAGCAATAAATTCAATAAAATAGATGTATTCCTTGATGCAACAATCTTATACAAACTCATTTGAAATAATTATTTGTTGGGAGCAGTGAGACCCCAGATCCTGAATTTCTTGTAATAACCTAATCTGAGTGCCTACAGCTGCTCTGAGCATGAAACCTTCAGGAGTCCCTGATAGCAGGAGAGTGGTTTCTGGTGGGTTTACCTGGGGCGTGGCTATCTCTATATAATCTGCCCCTGAACACAATAAAGGGGGCATTCTTGGGGAATTCTCTCTGTCTGTGTGTGTCTGTGTATTTTAACCTCCAGCCCCTTTGCCTGAAGCTCGCAAACTGGGTGCCAGCACACACAGAGCGCAGACACGGGGGCCGCCGATGCTCGGCAATTGGAGGTCACCACCGAGATATTGGCAATTATTGAATTTCATTTTATAAAATAATATGATGTTACGCTCTGTATTCCTTTTTTTTTTTTTTTTTTGTAAGAGGAAAGCAGCCTTTGGGTATGGGAAGTTTAGAGGCAAATTAGAGCTAGTGAAAGAAGATGAATGACAGAGAGGCACATTTTTATTATTTACATTACAATGATTGCTAGCCCAGCCTAGATGAGCATGTCAATTCATACACAAGAGCAAAACTCTGTTGAGTCTCCTCTCATAAGAAGTGATTTCCAACATGGATTTGGGAAATATACTCCAAGCTTGAATAGTAGAAAATCATGTCATCACTTTTGATAAACAAACATGCAAAATATATTTTAGAGAGTCTCAGAAACAATGGATTCTAGAAAGGAAGAAACAAATTGTCTTAATGTGAAATATGACATGCAAATTATTTTTTATTTATTTAAATTTATTTATTTATTTGAAATTTCCACCTCTTCTCCTCCTCCCATTTCCCTCCCACTCCTCCTCCTTCCGCAGTTCTAAGAGAAGTCAGGGTGCCCTGCCCTGTGGCAAGTCCAATTCCCGCCCCCCCTCCATCCAGTTCTAGAAAGGTGTGCATCCAAACAGACTAGGTTCCCAAAAAGCCAGTACATGCAGTAGAATCAAAACCCATTGTCGTTATCATTGGCTTCTCAGTCAGCCCTCATTGTCAGCCACATTCAGAGTCCAGTTTGATCACATGCTCCATCAGTCCCAGTCCAGCTGGCCTTGGTGAGCTCCCATTAGATCAGTCCCACCGTCTCCGTGGGTGGATGCACCCCTTTCGGTCCAGACTTCCTTGCTCATGTTCTCCCTCCTTCCGCTCTTCATCTGGACCTTGGGAGCTCAGTCCAGTACTCCAATGTGGGTCTCTGTCTCTATCTCCATCCATCGCCAGATGAAGGTTCTATGGTGATATGCAAGATATTCATCAGTGTGGCTAGGGGATAAGTACAGGTACCCTGTCCTCTACTGCCCAAGGACCTAGCTTGGGACATCTCCTTGGACACCTGGGAACCCCTCTAGAGCCAAGTCTCTTGCCAACCCTAAAATGGCTCCCTTAATTAAGATATCTTCTTCCCTGCTCCCATATCCACCCTTCCTCCATCTCAACCATCCTATTCCCCCAATCCTCCCCTTCTCCCTTCTCTCTTGTGATTATGTCTCTATATTTATATCTCCAGTTTGCTCTTGGAGCAATGTCTTAGTATTTGGTAGACATTTAGCTAATATGTTAAGAAAGCATATTACAAAGCTGTTTTGTTAATTGTGAGGCTCAGTTCATATAAAATATTTACTGGTTTCCAAGGCATTTTGTAACACACCACTATTGGTATCCATTAATCATTACTTATACTCTGCCATTTCTTTACTACTATGATTTCAGCTTTCTTTCTTCCTTACTACAGTCCTTCTTACATTTGAGATTATTGTGATTCCTCTCAACAATGCATGTCTTCATGTTATAATTTTTAATATGCAATACTTAGCTCAGTTTCTACAATCAAAAAAGATCTTAGATAATCTTTAAAAGCTATAGTTTGCCTATAAGGACATTTTCAAAAACATGCAGTGTAACAGATAAATAAAGAACCTGTTTCCTTTGGATCAACAGGTGAACATTTTTCTAGCTGAAGAATTAAGAATTTAAATTCTATTTTTTCTATTATTTTGTTCTAAGTTTGGTTGGCAACTGACTTTCTCCAATTGGAAGATGATTTAAAATTTATTTTCCAAAAATATTAAATTGGCGATATTTTTTGTGGAAAGTGAAGAAAATGCAAATACTGCATAATTGATCCTTATAACTAAAATTGAGAGAAAACACAGAACAATGGCTTAGTATTTAAAAGGCAAAGGGATTGATAATAAATTGTGTACTTAAAATGTATTAATGGAGTCCAATAAAAACATTTTACATGCCGGGCTGTGGTGGCACACGCCTTTAATCCCAGCACTCGGGAGGCAGAGGCA
>NC_022027.1:18558773-18565830 GCF_000317375.1 Microtus ochrogaster
AAACAAAAAAAAAAAACAAAAAAAAAATTTACACATAAATATTCAAAATACATTCCATTTTTAGAAAGGAAGGAGGAAGAATATTCAATAATAACAACATCAAAAGAAACCATACCAAGAGAAAATACGAAGGTCACACATCTCTAATGTGAAACAAGTGGAAAGCATCTATTTTTATCATCATGACAGTAAGTGATAATTCTTTCTAGTTTTGCACATACTTTTTATATAGCTACTATATGTATAGTTACTTGATCAATAACAAGAATGTAGCTGTGTCACTTTTGTGAGAAATGTCGTTGCAATGGAAGGTATACCTATTAAGTGAACTAGTATGGTGATATGATGCACATAGGAAAAGAAAAGATATATGGATATAGAACAAAACATAAATACTGAACTTGTTCAAAATTGTTCCTACTATGAGCAAGTAATAGAGAAGAATCAAGGCAGATTTATTTTTATTATTAAATTCTTTTTTATTCATTGAATTTTTTTTAATTTATAAGGTGCCTATAGATCTGCTGTCTAATTTTTCCTAAAACTGAAACACATTTACACATTAGGATACTGCTCAGTGGTAAAAAAACAATGACATCTTGAATTTTGCATGCAAATGGATAGAATTAGGAAACACTATCCTGAGTGAGGTAACCCAGACCCAAAAAGATGAATATGTTATGTACTCACTCATAAGTATATACTAGCTATAAACAAAGGACATTGAAACTATAGTTCATGATCCTAGAGAAGCTAAGTAATAAGGTGAACTCAAAGAAAAACATATACAGAACCACCTGGAAATTGGAAACATACAAGATCACTGAAAAATTGGGAGCATGGGGTGGGGGGAAAAGAAAGAATGCAAGGGGAAGAGGAGGGAAGAAAGGGAGGATTGAGGAGATCTTGAGGGAATGGGATAGTCGAGATGGAGGAAGGACAGAGATGAGAGCAAGGGAAGAGATATCTTGATTGAGGGAGCCATTATAGGGTTAGCAGAAACCTGACTCTAGAGAAATTCCTAGGAATCCACATGGCTGACACTAGCTAAGACCCTAAGCAATAGAGGAGAGAGGGCCCAATCTTGATTTGCCCTGTAGTCAGACTGATGAATATCTTAAATATCACCATAGAAACTTTAGCTAGCAACTGATGGAAACAGAGGAAGAGGCCCACATCAGATCACTGGACTGAGCTCACCCCAAAGTCCAGTTGAAGAGTGGGAGGAATGAGAATATGAGCAAAGAGGTAAAGACTATGATGTGTTCACCCACTGAAACTAATGGGAGCTCACCAAGTCCAGCAGGGCTGGAAAGGAACAAGCGTAGAACCAAACTAGTCCCTCTGAATGTTATTGATAGTTTTCATGACTGGGGCAGACTCACGGGCCACTGGCAGTGGCACCAGGATTTATCCCTGCTGCATGTACTGGCTTTTGGGGAACCTATTCTCTTTGGATGTATACCCTGCTCAGCATAGATATAGTAGGGAGAGCCTTGGACCTTCCACAAAGCAATGTGCCTTACCCTTTCTGAGGATTGAAGGTGGGTGGGGTGGGAAGTGTGTGAAGGGAATGGTAGGAAGGAAGGGAGTGGGAACTTGGATTGGTACTTTTAAAAAATTTAATAAATTTTTAAGAAAGAAAGAAATACAGTAAACAAGGAAACAAGACACTAAAATACTCTTTAGTAGTGGTTGAAGCCTGATGGAGAATATTCTTTATGAAAAATAAACAAAGAAGTAAACAAAAATAGAAACAAACAAACAAACAAAAAACAAGATGACAGACAGTTCAGGGTCTCATAGTTGAGATACGTGTCCGTGTATTATGAATTTGTTTTTAAAATCTGTATTCAAAAGACAAGAGAGGGTGAGTTTATAAGCAACACATTTTAATTCCCTGGTCCCCATACTGCACTTCACTACAAGAAAACATGCTGAAAACTATTTATTGAGCAAGTACAAATTCTGTTTCTGTATTAAGATCTTCATTCAGGTTGCTGGCAATTTTGTGAGATGGAGCGTGAGAGAAGAAAAATGAAGTGAAAAATGCATTATTCTAAGCTATTTTCTTATGTAAAGGCTTTCTGGGTTCTCATGGGAAGACCCCACATGGTCGCACCATTCAAGTTTTAGTCTTTGATTACTCAAGTGCTCAAAGCACTGTAAGTAAAGAATCAATTATCAGTCTCTGCTAATTCAAATGTGTTCCGAAAATTATAGCTGCCTACTTAAGTTAAACCCTCTCTCTGGACCTGCAGAAAAAAAAAGTTGAATGATGCCCCTGAATATTCTTTTTAACTAAAGGCTCTCAAACATTAAGGCACATAAGAATCAATTGTGAATCTTATTTAAAATGCAAATTGCAGAATTGCAAAGCCCAGTCTCCAGAGATTCTGATTTACTAATTCAGTAATACAGCTGATACAAAGAAATCAGTCTCTCCCTCTCCTCCTTCTCTCTTTTTCTACCTCAGTTCTCTCACATGAATTGAAAACAATAGTTTGAATATTAAGAAAAGGAAAAGAAATTTAAAAGCACTGTGGGTTTTTAGCAGCTGCAGTTCAAGTGACCAAAACTTGTCCTGTAGTGGGCATAACACTAATTTGCTTGCATATCAAAATACTTTGAATAATTTCAATAGTCTCATCACCTTCTTAAATTAGCATTACCATATTGTATTCATCACCAGAAATACTGATAATCCTAAATATAAAACCATAAAATTTTAAAAGATTTGCTCATTCATTAAATTTATACATATACATGCTCTATCTGCATATTAGCCTGCAAGCCAGAATTGGAAAACAAATACCATTATAGATAATTATGAACTACAATGGTTTTGGGGAGACATAATCTTAGGAAAAGAAGTCAGTGCTCTTAACTGCTGGACCATCTCTCTAGACCAAGACTAAAATTTTCGAGATACCATTTTAAGGTAATTAAACTAAAGAAAAATTAAAAATAAAGTGAGAAAAACAAATTTATATGAGACAAGAAGGGAAGTATTTCTTTTTACATAAAAAGAGACCTTTCCCTTAATTAAAATTTTAAAGCAGAATGACAAATTACAAAATAAATAAATGGTTTGATTAATTAATACCAGGACTTACTAATGCAGGGTATTTCAAATCAGTCTATCAGCTAATTAATGTGCTAATTAGTAACATTTCAACAGGAAATTTCAATCCCACTTTTTTTGTTTTGTTTTTCAACTGTTTAAATAGTAAATTTTAATAGAATTACCAACAAAGCAATACATAGCTGCCAGGAAATTTTTCTCTAATTCATTCTTTGTGATCATCTAGCTAGATTTTTAATAATTTTGTTCATGCTGAGTTGAAAATATTTTTGATACATGAGGTTAAATAAAATGTATTATTGACATTAACCTTATCCATTTATTTTTACTTGTTTATATAGCTAATGTAAAACACACAGTTAAAACCACCAGGTACTGAGGTATACATGTATTATGCCAGCTCTCCTAAAAACCAAGGAAGCAAGAATTCAAGGTTCCAGCTAATCTGAGCAAGTTAGTGACATCCTCTGCCAACATAAAATATGAAGTGGGGTTTGATGATAGCACTTGGTTGTAGAGCATCTTTCTGTTCTCCACATGGCTCTGGGTTCCACACATAATGCTAAATAAGGAAATAAAAATGATATACTTTTATGAAAAATTTTAATGTTTGTGTGTGTGCTTGTTTATGTGTTTAATGTTACTGGAACTTGAAATTAGGCAGATATTTGAGTCTGCTGCTAGCTATAATTCATGCACTAAATGATGCAATTCACTGTTCTGTGGGAGGAAAATGATCAACAGCCTTAGCCAACTCTAAACCTGAGAGCCACAAGAACAAGCTTGTCAAGGTATTTCCAGTTGGTAATAGTGGCACTTACATTCTTGGAATAACCAACCACTTTCTGTATGGATTTAGACCTGTCCCACAAGACTGAACTCATTCATGGCAATCTTAACTTGGCCAATAACTTGTGGCTGAGTGGGGACTAGACCCTACTAGAGAACATATTGCTGTTATTCTGCTAGACGGATATCATATTAAGCTAAATTGCATCCTAAATGCCTGCAACTATACCCAGAGTTTAGTGCAGCACTAACTCCTATCTTAGAAGCTTCTTTTTTCAGTGGATGGTAAAAGAAAAAAAGAATCAAACACCTTTGCTCAAAGTGCATAGCAAATGAGACTATAGTTTACTCAACCCTAATTGGATCAACTTTATCACATTCTTCCCTGGTAAGATTATAAGAAAGAGGTGATAAACATAATGTAAGTGCCAGAAGTCATGGAGGACAGTTGCACAGTATCATTCTTTGGATATGACAGGGATATTGTACACATGAACTCAGAGTTGCTGAGACTGCACACACAAAACACAAGACATATACAGACAGGACCAAGCCAGCCAAACTATCAGTATGTATATATGAGGCGGGGGTCACAAAGTCACATCCTTAGCTGAGGAGCAATTAACGAGTCCTGGGTTCACTGAACAGGCAGTCATTTTCTTTCAGGGTAGTTTCCAGTATATAAATCTTTACCTATTTATACATTGGCAAAACTGATTGGAGTCTACTGTTTTAAGTAGGATGCACAAAGCAGAAAGGGGAAAGTGGATGTGTTAGGATATCGAAGGATCTGGAGGATAAAGACAGAGGTGACTGTGATAAAAAACATTACAACCATGCAGCAAACTCTCAACACATAAAAATAATAAATAAATAAACATATACATATGGACTAGACTATAATTTTCTTTTATGTTTATTCCTTTTGACTGAAATATAAATGAAAAACGAAAGTTGTGTGTATAAAATATTTTAGTATTTATAAAGTATCTATAATATTCATCAATTTATCTATGTATTTCAGTGGGGGAACATGAGCGTCATGGCACAGATTTTGAGGTCAAAGGTTAATGGGGATGAGTGAGTTCTGTCCTATACCATGCAAATTGAGATATTTAATGAAGCTCTTTAGGCTTGGTGACATGTGCAATAGCCATTGACTATTTCTCCAGCCTATAAACAACATTTTGAATCAAAAACATATAGTATAATCAAATAATTACAAAATATCTGCTACCATACATAGTAATACTCTGTTCATTTATGGAAAAAAAAGAGATGTTCATGTATTTCAAATATTCAAGTCCTCATTATTCCCTATTGCAATCAAGCTGTGTTTATTTTCCTGTATAAGTAAAACCTTGAAGCTATGGCTGTATAAGAAAGCTGTCAGGAACAAATTCTTTCAGATTTTTATTAGAAATCTCCCATCTTGTTTCCACATAGTTCCTGAACTCTTAGCAGGAATTGAAATGCCAAAAGCTGCACTAGAGTTGTAGCCAGGAACAGCAATGGCCTATGTTCTGCCTTCTGTGCCTCTGGTGTCTAGTCATTTTCCATTTTTCACTCTCCCTGGAGAGCTGGTCTCACCTCTGTTTCTGCCCTCAGAAGTGATGGCTCTGTATTGGCTTCTCTCCTCAGTATGACTTTGGTTTCTCATTTCTTTTAGTGGCCATATCACCCACCTGAAAATAAAGAAATTCGATAAATTTGGCAAATTATTTTACACCAAGCCAGCTCCAAATCAAGATATAAGAAAAATATCAGCCACTTAATCATAGATACAACTAATTGATATTTAGTTTACAGAGGTTTCTTTATTCAATCGATTATTTTATCAGGCTTAACTTAACTGGTAAAATATCTGCAATTTCTAATTGAGAGAATAAAGAATGTGAAAGCCTAATATAGCGTTCTTTTTTCCCCAGGAAGATAATGGTTTGCTAAGCAAATTAATAATGTAAAGGTTTTTCAGAGCTAATTACAATACTTTCTTACTTGATCATTAAAGCAGTTTCCCTCTGCTAGGCATTATTTAGCTAACCTAGTTTAGTCATAGCACAAAGTAATAAAAGCGATTTAAAAAAATATGGCCTATTATTCTATCATTATTTTTTGGCTCAAAATGAGCTTTGCTAGAATTATGAAAAATAAATTAGACTTTAAAAATTGCTTTAGTTTTAACAAGGTACTGTTTCTTTTTAAGGCAATGCTTTTAAATCTAATTCAAAAGAAAATTGCAAATTCTATGTTTTATTGACTACTTAACCAAAATTTGAATATATTTACCTGGATATCGCCAGTAGTTAGACATAATATGATTTCCAAGTACATGCTTGAACTAGATAATTAAGAATTTAATATACTTTACCTTAGTAGATAACATAAACAAATTTAGCTCTGGACTCTCATTTTTTCCCTTAATCTCTTTATTTCTGGCTGTAATAAATACCAGTAGGCAAATATGCATTAAATAGGACATCACATTTTAGCACATACAATATGTTTCTGCTATCAGAATTTCTAATTCTTTAATAATCTAAGTAGACCAAATAGACTCTCTACCATATCTCCAAACCTACTTAGTATGCAGGACAATAGGGGCCTATGAAGAAAGCTGGATTCGGAATTGCTCAGATCAGGCAGTGAAGACTGCTCAGTTTAGCAGGGAGATTGACTTCGTGCAAAATCAGATGATGACAAATGAGACAATGGAGTGCAGGAAATCTGTCACAAGTATAATTTTCATCTGACTTATAATGGGAACATGCAAACTTCTAAAAGCAATACTCAAGAGTTGGGCAGCAGCAAGAAGTCGAACTTTTTTGAATGGCAACACTGAGGGCTTGTGGGTTCAGCACACTCAAATATGAGTGGCTCTAGATACAAAGTAGGCAAATTAAATCCTATTCCCCAGGTGAATGTGTCTCATTAACAGGTCATTCCAAGAAAAGGCCACAGAGGGACATATTTCCTGAAGAACCACTCTAATCATACTGGCTGTAGCTCTGCTCATTTGTTCAATTTTCCTTCAAAGTTTGAACTATCTCTGCTATTTACTTTTCCCTATGGAACACCAAAGTTGAATATTATCTACATTTTTTTAAATTGACAGTCTAGAGATCTCTGTCTGTTTCATATTTCCTTCTCACATTTCATATCCTTATCCTCTTGTTAAATCTT
>NC_022027.1:18568121-18574600 GCF_000317375.1 Microtus ochrogaster
GCTTCAGTAAAGCAAAGGACACTGTCACTAAGACAGTATGCATTTTTTGAGTAGCAACTGGTAAACCCGATTGCCTATAGAAACCTAAGGAAAGAGTCAAAGCTGAATATGATCATATTAATTTGAAGACGCTGGGGCAGGATGGTCTGCAATACTAACATTAAGAGGCACAGACCTCTTAGCGAAGCAATGGAAATTTACTATGAGAGAACAGTTTTATCAACAAGGCAGATAAAAATTCTAACTTGATAGATCATCAATAAGACACAAACACTTTCAATATCAGATATGAAAGATAAAATTACAATAGCTTCATTCCCAACACAGCCAGGTTATGACTTGCTTCTTTCATCCAGATTGTTATAGGCCAAGAGTAGATTCTTAGGAAGCGGAATTTGGTTCTGGCACATCCTACCTACTATATTATAGTTTAGTCTATTTTTTATTTTCTCCTTCCCATAAATTTAGGGCATATAATGCATCTGGTTGAAAGGCACAAGCATAATTTGTTTTTACCTGAGGTTAGTGTTATGTTTTGGTTGGTATCAAATGGAAGACAATACTTGGAAAGTACTAGTTCTATGAGAATACCTCCTTTCTTCATCAGTAGAAACGGTCATTCAGCTCTTATCTTTAACACCAATGATCTATTATGCTCTCATATACATACATATATCCTCAGTAAAGGAGTAAGATCAAAATGTATTTTTGAACAATAATCTATTTGTTAACTAAAAACCTAATAAAACATTTCCTAAACAAAATGTATCTTGAAATTTGTATCTGTAAACCACTCTGTTCTGATCTAGGTCTTTACCCTAAATTCCAAGATGGCTATGCAGCATCACATTATGTGCCATTATATATCTGCACAACAGGTTTACATCATAAAACACAGCTCTTGAGTCTTTTATTAGCATATTTTATATATCTATAATGTAGGATGATTGTTTATAAATTCATATGTAGATCAATAGATGACCTTATTTCTAGTCATAATTTTAGTATTTACATCTAAACCATTTGACTTAGTTGCTTCAGTTGCTTATCAATTCTTATATATTCTGAAACAGAACATTAGAAAAGTATCATTTAAGAGGGTCAAAGACGAAAATCATTCCATCAATAGGACACAACTCCAGTGGTGGACCACTTTAAAGACTCAAGTGGGTAGAGGCATTTTGACCTCTACTACTCTTGTTGGAGGGGGTGGCCACTTGTTTTTTTTTTTTTTTCCTGGCTGCTCAACCCCAAATAGCCACACAGAAACTGTATTAATTAAATCACTGCTTTGCTCATTAGCTCTAGCTTCTTCTTTTTTTTTTTATTTTTCCATTCAAAAAATTTACACTTCCTCCCCTCCTCCCATTCCCCTCCCACTCCCCAACTCACCTTCCTCCCTTTTCCTCCCTCCTTAAGAGAGGGCAGGGAAACCTGCCCTATGGGAAGTCTAAGACCCCCCCCATCCAGTCATGCAGTAGAAACAAGTCCCAGTGCCTTTATCAATGGCTTATCATTCAGCCCCCATTTTCAGACACATTCAGAGAGTCCAGTTTGATCGCATGCTCATTCAGTCCCGATACAGCTGGATTTGGTGTAGCTCTAGCTTCTTCCTGGCTAACTCTTACATCTTAATTTATTTAAAATAAATAAACTAAAATAAATAAAGAAGCATGCAAAGGGCTTTATTTCAGAAGAATATTATCCTAATAGAAGGAAAGACTAATGTATTGTCAGTGCTAATTAATTACCGACATAAGGTAATATCACTTATATTGGGTCCTTTAATCAAAATCAACTTCTTAAATTCACTAGACAATATAGGTATTTTTCAAGCTATTCTTGTTTCTTGCTGTAAAAATTAAACAGAACAAACATGCAAAATGAAATATTTGTCTTAAATCTTCTGCTAAGGGAGTTGAGGGAACTCCAAACACAAAAGAATTTTAAAATATACTAGTTTTTATTTCTCTTGAGAACATTATAACAATTTTGCACAATTAAGTGTCTCGGAAAATGTTATTTTCTAGTTGTGCTGTAAATCCTACTGCCTAATGTAGTTTGTAAAATTCTGTCAACATACCAGTCTTAAATACAATCTAAAATGTTATAGTGCATAGAATCATACTTTTATTCGTGATTATCACAATTAATATGTATCAATAGAATAATAGTCAAATAAGATCTGTGTAGCTCTGTCTGGTAATATAGATACTTGTAGAAAGATGTATTTGGTGATCTTTTGCAGAACATAAAATATCAAACAATTGTTAATCTCCAGTAAGTTAAGTAATTGACACAGGGATATTTCATTATCTTAATTTATGTTTTTATAAATTCTGCACAGGGAAGAAAATTATGGTTTTGACTAAGCAATCATAGAGAATATTTAATATTACTGTGTTCAGCGTATTTGAATATTACTTTTATTAACTTCTATTAGTAGAAGCATTTATATGATTTAATCTATTTTTCAAAGATAATGCCAAATTACAGAAAGGCGATACTTGTGTTTTTTTAAGGTTATTTTTTTTAAACAACTAAAACTAATGAAAGAAAATACTTTAGGGATAAAGGTGAAATTTTATTCAAACAAGGTTTATAGTCATTCACTTGTGGTTAATAAGTGCATGTATCCCTTAGGTATTTTTCTATCAGGCTTAAACTGTATTCAAAGAATGTGTTCACCTCTGTTTCCTCCTGGACTTAGTGAAGATGTTAGAATCATACTGATTCCAAAATATAGATTTGCAGTTTTGAGTTTAAATGACTTCTCAAAAAAATTCCTTAAATTGTGAGAATTTAAAAAGCTGCTGTAAATTGGTTTGAAGTAAGTTATAGGTTCCTTTGAATATAAGCTGTTAGGATTATTCTTTCTTTGAGAGAGAGAATGATGGTTTTTAACTAAGACAATTAGAGGGAAGTTAGGAAGACAAATAATTAATGTAGAATATTACTGTATTGAGAGTTTTATAAAATATGTCAGCTTAGTTAACTAGCAAAATCTGTATATGTAAATAACGACACTATTTTTTTTAAATAATATCTTTTAAAAGTCTTACAATTTCTTAAGTTAGCACTTTCTAGCTAATGAGAAGAAAGCCTAATTCTTTCCAGGCATATTTCTATCTACTCTACAGATTAAGCAAGCACAGAATAGCATTTAATGTACATGAATACACATGTGTTTATAAAACAGCAGTGAAAAGATGCAGAAATTAAAATGCACACTACATTCTTATTCTTTAGCTTGCTTCTGGATTCACTCTTTTAATGAAGAAATCACGGCAAGCAGACCAAAATACTCACTTTTAAAACTTCATTGAAATTCTACTGTTTCTTATTACTCTCATTTCTCTATGCCACAAAGCAATTTTAATTAAGGTTATATGCATCCAGGGTCATTAATAATCTGCTGATTAATTGCCACCCCATGATTGTAAGATGGCTACTTTGGAAAGGTTATAAATTATGTCTTTGCTCGAAATGCTAGAGCACTCATACTGAGTAAAAAGAAACAGAAAAAACTAATGGGGAAAATGGAGGGAAACTGAAGAAAAGAAAATAGGAAAAGAATGGAGATGAAATAACTCATCTAGATCTTCTCTTTTTTTATCCATTATGTTGGACTTGTCTTTAAAAAGATATAAAATATACAAGTGACAGGATTTTGACTAAATTGGTTTTAGAAATGTCTGTTTATGTTGTTCAAGAAGAATCTGAGAGTTCTTTCTATATTTGAAAATATTTGTGCTGGACCTGGATGAGAAGGGATGTCCTCCTAAACTTCTAGAATACGAGGAGTAAAGAGATAAATAGAATTTCAGGAAATTTATAAAAACTTGTGGATGATGGTGCTGATTTTACATTTTTTGTCCTTCATTTTCTAAATAAGAATCCCACCCAATACACAAGTATATTAATCAATAAATAATCAGAATAAGATAATTCAACTAAGATTAAAGTACCTTGTCAAACTTTATAAAAGTTAGCAGTAAAATATATCTATGTCTTCACATGAATATACTCTGAGTTCACACAATTTTCCATTGATGATGTACAAATCTGTAAGAAAATTTCAAATGTTTATAATATGCAACCATTGGCATACCATTTTGCAGTATCAAAATATTCCAAGTTAATTCTGTGCAATCATTTGTTGTCCTTATTCCCATCCTCAACTCCAACACCCATTAATGTCTCCATATAAATTTTTATATAATGTCCTATCTATTCATTTTCCTATTCTGAGAATTTCACAAAAATAGAATAACAGCCCTCTTGTGAAAGTAAGAACTCCACTATTCATCCATTCTGCTGTGTAACAACACTCTTAAAGCCACTACTACAAAGTCACATTATATAATATATATATCCTCTGCCTGCCTTAGCAATATTATGAATAATTCTAATAAATATTGATGTGATTTCTCTTATTATCATTAAGAGATGTACTGGTCCAGGATTGTGTCAATATACCTTTTCATGTATGTTATGTATATAACTAGGAATTGAAATTCTTGGTCAAGTATTTGGTAATTACATTTCTAAGAACTGGAAGATTATTAGACATATATCTAGCTGAATACATCATTTTAAATGTACTCAACAATTCCTGAAGGTACCATACCTTTTTTGGTTTTGGTGTTGATTTATGGCTGTACTCATGAAGCTATATCTCTTGATGATGATGTGGATGTACTTAGTAATTAATGGTGGGGACATCAATGCTTACTGTATATTTACAGAATATTCAGAATTCTTGTTGCAGAAAAATTAACTAAGGGGTTTTTTCACATTTTTAAATTCATTCATTTTTGAGGAACTGTAGTAATAGGAGCTGCGGGGCTGCGTCCCCAGTACCCTGGCTGCCTGGCTAGCTTATGCCCCAAAATAATTACATGGAAACTGTATTCTTTTAAATACTGCTTGACCCATTAGTTCCAGTTTCTTATTGGCTAGCTCTTACATATTAATCTAACCCATTTCTATTAATCTTTGTAGCCCACGAGCTGGATTACCAGGAATGATTTTAACCTGCGTCTGTCTGGAGTGGGAGAATCATGGCAACTCCTGATTCAGCTTCTTTCTCCCAGCATTCTGTTCTGTTTACTCCACCCACCTAAGGGTGGGCTTATCAAATGGGCCTAGGCAGTTTCTTTATTAATAAGAAATCACTCCCACATCAAGGAACTCTACATCTTCTTTATAAATGAATGTTATATTCTCATTTTAGATTTTTCCCACATGCTTTTTCACATTATGGACTGTTTTTTTTTCATTGCCTTTTCTACTTTTTTTTCAAGTAAGCAAGAATTTTAATTTTGCTACTTTGTTTTGTTATTTTTAGATATTTTTTCAACTACCATTTTCCTGGATTTTAAAATAAATATGAATACAAATTCTCAAAACTTAAAAATATTCAACAAAATTAAATAGTTTATAATGTGGTAAGACATGTACATCTAAACACATCAACCATACAAAAATAATAATATAATAATTAATAATAATAATTACCCAACATTCAGAAAACATCTGAGAAATGGTATCAGAAAAACTGGAAGAGCCAGAGGGTGAGAAGTTATGGAGTGAGGCTGAGTGTTATGATTATGACTGAGGAGCTACATTTTTGAAATATCAAAAACAAGGCTGCCTAAACAAGACCTGAACAATTTATAAGCATTGGACATCCCATAGAGACACTTGAGTAGTTTCTTTGCAAGATGAGGCCCTGATTGGTTATCTAGCACCAGGTGATTAGAAGTAGGTACATGTACTTGCAGGCAACATTGAATGCATTTTGCTTATTATATTTTATATGGTTGCTGTGTTTAGATGTATATATAACAAGAATGATTAATGAAGGAAAGGCTTTGAGTTTGGGAGAAAGAGGAAATGAGACATGGAAAATCTAACTAAAAGGAGAGGGATGGGAATTTGTCATGTAATTATTTATATATAATATATTTAATATTTTTAGCATGCATTTGTTTTCACACCACTCAGACTTATTTATTTAAAGAGTTGTCTTTGTATTTTTTAATGGTGTGTGCTAGTTTATTTCATGTTAACTTGACACAGGCTATAGTCATTTGAGAGATGAACTATCCATCAAGAAAATCCTCTCAAATATCAGGCTGCGGGAGAAAATATATGGGAATGCAAACTTGTGCAACCACTTTGGAAATCAGTGTGGCTATTTCTCAGGAAACTGGGAGTCAACCTACCTCAGGAACCCGTAATTCCACTCTTGGGAATATACCCAAGAAATTCCCAATCATACTATAAAAGCATTTGTTCAACTATGTTCATTGCAGCACTATTTGTAATAGCCAGAACCTGGAAACAACCTACGTGCCCCTCAAAAAAAGAATGGATGAAGAAGGTGTGGCACATATACACTTTAGAGTTCTACTCAGCAATAAAAAACAATGACATCTTGAATTTTGCATGCAAATGGATGGAAATAGAAAACA
>NC_022027.1:18575267-18576327 GCF_000317375.1 Microtus ochrogaster
TTACCATTCCATGTTATTTAGCTTTGTGATATACTCTGTGGTCTCACTATATATGTATTTTTAATATGTTTTGATTTTGAGCATGTGATTCAACTTTTGTTGCTACATATAAATGGGGTGCTATTCTGGATTCAGATTGATATTTTAATCTTAACTACACAATTAAACAGACATATACTCTTTATTTGGAGTCTATATTTTGACCTTGATAACCCAAAACAACTATGATCAAACATGAACCCTTAACCTACAGATGCTTCCTGTGGGTTCATCTAAAAACTTTCTGCTCTCACTTTTATATTTGGTTTGCTTATAATTGCAATCACTTCAATTCTCTAAATCTCTTTCAGCTTTGCTACACTAATCAGTTTAATGTATAGTCTTAAAAATGCTTCAAAACAATATTATAGCTGCTTTGTTTCCCTGATGTGAAAGAAACATCTGTCAATCAACACAGTAATATAATCTTATTTTATTATGTAGTAAATACTGCACTATGTGCTTCTTCTATTTGCAGAAAATTAGGCCTTTCTAAACTTTTACATCTTACAGTAGGCTTTATTTTGACAAGCTTTCTGTTTTTCAAATTCAAGGCATCTGAGTGTGAATACATATTTTGTTTACTATTTAGCTTCACATTCTTCCTCCATATAACACATTTGTTCTCCTGTTTTAGTTTTTACTTTTGTGTTGATGAGTTAAAAATGTATGTGTGGATTTCTATTACATTTTAAATATCTGTATTTGGAATACAGTATGCATAAACACTACAGAAAAAAATGTCTCTCCTCTTCAAAACTTACTTCTCCTCCTTACTTCTGCTTTAAGGTAACCTTTGTGTATGGTATTTATGTCAAAATATTTCAAGTGTCCTCTCTGCCTCTGTCTGTTTCTTCCTCTTTGTTTGTCACTCCCTCTTTTTTCTCTCTTTGTGTAAGCAGGTTTGTGTGCAGCAGCATGTGTTGTGTGTGTGTGTTTGGGTGTGTGCTGTGTTTCTTTCTTCACCCATCCTCAAGTCTGAGATTATTATATTGATATCACTCATGTTGATTGTCCATAC
>NC_022027.1:18580282-18626141 GCF_000317375.1 Microtus ochrogaster
CTTCAATTTTCAACATGGACATTAGTGATCCCTTCTGGAACATGGCACACATTTAGCCCTTTCTGTATTATTCACATAGCCTTCATTAATAGCAGTTTCTTTCTTTTCATCTTTCTCTCTTTTTTCTTTCCCTTTTGTCTCCATCGGTAATTGTCCGTTAACTTATGTTTGTTGTTTAGTCCTCACAATTCTATTGGCCTGTTTGCTGTCTTTTGAAGCAAAGCCTTTGCAAAACAACACAAAACACATAATTTCTTCCTATTTCCTTCTTTCATGTTTTACTTATATTTAATCATTTGTGGTTTTTTTGTTTTTTTTTTTTTGCTTTGCTTTGGTTTCACATCTTTTAATTCCTACATCCTCTCCTTTGATACTTGGGCAATGGAGTTTGTTAGTGAAGAAATCTGCCACATGTCTTGTGGTTGGAAATCTGCTTTGAGTCTTCTTGGAGGACAGGAGAAGTTCTCTGAGAAGCATTAAATATTTCTACAGGTTTTCTTGGGATTTGCTTTTTAGTGAATTCTCTTCCACATTTAATGCCTCTGCTGCAACAACAATATTTATTACTTTTCATATCTCTGAAAAAAATAAATTGTTTACCTTGTATCTAAAGAAGTTTGAAATTTTTTCTAGTCACTATACAAGACACCAAGTGAGAAAAGCAATCAAGAGTCCAATGCAGATTTAAAGTTATGAAACACATCACTGACCAACCTGACAAGAAGGTATCTTCAATTGTATTAATGTCATTATATGCTATGGAATAATCCTACTGTACACTTTGAAGTGAAAAGCTCTTACTATTATTAAAAAGTTGATTGGCCTATATCTAGGCAAAATTTTCAGCATAGAGTGAATGCTTGGAGAAAAGAGGGTGGAGTCAGAGGAGTCATGAGCCAGACACAAAAGAGGCGGCAAGGGAAAATCACAGATGAGGTTTACAAGCCACTGGGCAACACGTAGATGAAAAGAAATGGGTTCATTTAAGTTATAAGATATGCGTGGAGACAAAGCTAAACTATCGGCTGGGCATTTATGATCAATGATATGTCTCTGTGTGGTTGTTTGGGAAGTGGCTGGCATGACATAGCTACTTGATGGGCAGTATAGATGGAAAACCCTTCCTAAATATATATAAAGTGGGCATGACACTGGAGAGTAGTTGGGGCATGTAGACAATTATGGAAATGGAACAAATATAGAACTTATTTATGAAATTCTCTAAACTAAAAAATTAAATTAAAAAGTATAGCTTTCTGCTTTTCTGTATACCTGGTTTTCCAAATAATTGGTCCTTCTATTTCCTAGCTATAAGAAGGACAAAATATTTTTCAGTAATTCATGAATGTATTATTTTAATTAGCTCATTTTATCAGTGATAAACAACTGACTAGGACATTGGGCCATTATAACAATTAATAGTTATGTACTTGAAATTTTTGTACAGCATTCCATTTAGTTTACATATTTATTTTCCCCAGAGTAGGCCATGATACATTTTGGCCATCAGCAAAGGACAACAAGCAAAAGTCAACTGAGCAAAGAGAAGTCGACTTCCTTTTTGAGGTGTAGAATTCTAACCACTTTAATCTGAATGATTGCACATTATATTGTGTTACAGTGACCAGAACAAAAAGAGAGAAAGTAAGACAGAAACAGACATGCAGACTTCATTGCCAGAAGGGGATCATCATATGGTCTTGTCTGCTTCAAAAATGTGGGGAAATGTCATGTATCTGGGACTGAGCATATAAAGAGGTGTGTTAAGTAGTCTTAAATACCATATAAGTGACTTAACTGCAAAAAAGTATCCATATATATGATAAATATATACAAATCCATATATATATATATATATATATATATATATATATATTCTCCATATCCCTTTAAACTGAACAGTGTAATTACAATGTGATCTTATATGTGGCTGTGTTTTATGAAAAGAGATTATAAGAACTTTAAAACCCCCTTGGAATTACTTTTCTTAATACACATAAAAGCTTATAGTAAATCACTGTATTTTATTGTCTTTAATTTAGTAAATTTTTTCAACTAAAAAAATTGAGAATTATCTCTTTAAAAAATTCAGTAGTTACATTTTTGCTTCTGATTATTTTCACAAATTTTCCTTATTACTAAAATGGCCAATGATGTCAAATGTAAAACCTTTTCAACTTCGATTAACATTTTTGGTAAATAGGAAAGAAAATGGGAAATCCAGCGTACTATACTATAGTTTTAGCTAAACTGAGATACACAATAAATATTGACTTTTTTAGAATAACTATTTTATGTACTTAAAAATGCAAGCACACACACACATCTACTTTGTGTCTCATGACATATTCTACACAGTAAACTAGTGATTTAAGAACCACATAAAGGTGAGGAAATAAAATAGACAGATAAGAGGAGAAAGCAGGGAGCAAAGGGATGCTGAGAGTCTTGGGAACTGCCGCGCATGCCCGCTGTCGTTTCCAGTGCTGTCTTTGAATACTCTATCATTTCTTTAGTTTTCTTTGTTTTAAAGATGTCAAGTGTCATGAGCTGCAGCTTTGCTCTGGTTTTACTGCCTGTCATAGTCACAGTTGACAAAGCCAGTCTTTTTCCTGTCAGTCAGAGTCCAACTATACCACGGATTTCCTCCTACAGTGTAGAAAATTTATTGCAAAGCAAGGTGCAGTTTATGCTTACAGCTATTGCAGCAATGCTGGTAATAATAACACTGACATCACCCCGAGCAACTGCTAACTGTGACAGAGGAGGCCAAACTTGGGAAGCACAATATACTGCACTGGAGAATATCTTCTAGTAAAGATCGTGATGTTTTGAAATTGTCCATTAGAAATAAATCTTCCAAATTGTTTATAATATTGCTATGCTTATTTTTACACTGACTTATGCAAAAATATGTGCAAACATAATTTGTTATATAAATCTTATTGTGAAACAAAAGCATGTGTAAAGATGTTTGCAAGGTGTGAAGTTTATATGAAGAAGTGAAATGAAATGTGAATTTCGAGATTTCTTCTATGCAGAGGGAGGATGTGCAAGAACATCTGTGCTCTCATTTCTTTCAAATCCCATCTAGAATAAACACACACACACACACACACACACACACACACACAAATATATACACATGTGTATAACTGGTCATTATCTCTTTTATAATGTTCCTCATCTGTAAAATTGAACAAATAATAGTACCTAATCTCACTGTTGAGTTTGGACTCTCCATCATGTCTAAGAAGATGTAGATACCTTGTCCCTTCCTCTATCTCTACTTCTTACTATTCCATACATGACTTCCATCCCTAACTGTTGATTTTTTCATCCCCAATTAAATAACCACAGATTTTTTTCATACCTATTAATTTTCTGTTTATAGTGGAAACTCCTTGTTATCATTAAACAAACAACCTATATTGTTCCTCATGAGGCCTTTCCTAGTTTCTGGGTCTGAATGAAAACAGGTAGTGGAAGAATGAATGAATGAAGACATTCCTCATCTAATATGGTACCGACCTCTCCCACTACTCCTCGTCACAGTTTTTTCCCTTAGTTTGATGCATAAATTTTGTGACAATGTTATTCTTTCTTTTCTCCCTCCATTCTCATTTCACTCAAATATTATTCATTATTATCATATAAATTATTATTGCTACTTTCACCTGGAAGGAAAATTAACTTAAATCTGACACCTGGGGAGCCTACATGGGATGGAACTAGGCCTTAAACATGTGGACAACAATTGTATAGCTTGGTTTCTTTGATTGGGATGGAATCAGGATCTACCTTTATGGAGCCCATTCTCTATGATGGAATGCCTAGCTCACCCTTGATCCAGTGGGGAGGGGCTTGGTCCACCTCAACTGAATGTGCCAGACATTTTTAACCCCTCGTGGGAGGCCTTTTCCTATCAGAGAAGAGGATGGGGGGAGGGGAATTGAGGGGTAGAAACTGGAATCAGGAGGAGGAGAACTATGCTTGGAATATAAAACAAATAAACAATTTAAAATAAAAATCCAATTAAAACCTTAATAAACTGAAAAATTATCTCATATTTTAATGTTTATCAGACCTAGACATTCTATTAATGCACAGAGCATATTCTTTATAGTCTATTACCTGTGATTACCAAATTATATTGAATTTTTTGTTTTCAGATTAAAGAATTATTCTAGGTTGGAATCCTGTTTAAATTTCTATATTCTTTTTCCAGAAGAGGGATTGATTAATGCTAGAAATAAAATGGTTGATTAAGTCATGAGTTACTGTAGTTTCTGCAGAAATTATGGTTCTTTATACTGAATAGAATGACATAGAGTATAACCGTCTTCATACGACAATTTTAGTATCAACATCATCATCTAAATATGTATTTGAATACTTCTGATGCTCTATAAACTTCAACATATTTAAATACCATTATCTTTATAGTCATATGCTACTAAAGTGTAAGTGGAACTGGAGTATTATCTAATTTGCTTAAAGTATAATAAGAGTTAAGAACAACTAAAATTTCCATTTCAACAATATATAATTTTCATTTAATATTTTTTATGTAAAATTATAAAAATAAATTCTTGATTTAGTTTAGTTTAATATTAATCCAAATATAGAAAATACTCTTTATATTTGATATCTCTTTTGTGAGACATTTTATGTTAAATTTTTACCATTATGTTGTCATTTCCTTCACTTAATTTTAAATATTCACTTCCAATGACTTTCTGATAAGCAAACTACCTTAAGGTGGGAACTTGCTAAATCTTTATTTGTCTAAACATTAACAAATGAAACTATCTTCTTAACAAAATATGAAAGACATGGTTGATTCTCAGCATATAAGTAGGGTGAGAAATACTGATCTGTACTTTAGGGTGAAAAGTTGCAGATAGCTATATACTAGAGATTGGAGAATTTTCTGCATGTGATCCTCTATTTTCTCTCTGAATTTCAGATCCATAACAGATGAAGGCACAGCAACATTGATCTAAATACAGGATATTGTTTAAATACTATGACAGCTACCAAGCACAAAATGCAATTTAACATGAAGCTCTATTAATATTTAAAAGATCCTAAGATCCCATGACCACCATTTATTTTTTTTATAATTTATTTTGCTTTATTTAAAAAACCAAAAAAAAAAAAAAAACCCCACACAATCTAAAAAAAGAGATCACAACTTGTGAGTTGGTAAAAAATAGAAAGTATTTTTTTTTAATTTCACATACCAATCCCCTCCTTCCATTCCCTCCACTTATTTCCCCATCCCCCATCTCTCCATACTACATCTAGGCTAAGCAAGGTATCCATCCAAAGATGATAGGTTCCAAAAACCCAGTAGGAGCATTCGGGATAAATCCTGGTGCCACTGCCAGTATCCTCGCAGTCTGCCCCAGTCATGCAATTGTCCCCCACATTCAGAGGGACGAGTTTGTTCCTATGCTCCTTCCTCCTCTGTCTGGCTGGAGTTGATGAGCTCTCCCTGGTTAAGGTAAACTGTATCAGTAGGTGTCCTCATTATGGTCTTGACCTCTTTTGTTCTTATTCTCACTCTTTCCATTCTTCAACTGGATTCTGGGAGCTCAGCCCAGTGCTCTGCTGCAGGTCTCTGCCTCTGCTTTCATCAGTTGCTAGATGAAGGCTCTCTGCTGACATTTAAGATAGTCATAAGTCTGACTACAGGACAAGGCCAGTTTGGACACCCTCTCCTCTACTGCTTAGGATCTTAGCTGGGGTCAACAATGTGTATTCCTGGAAATTTCTCTAGTGACAGATTTCTTGCTAATACCATAATGGCTCCCTCAATCAAAATTCCTCTTTTCTTGTTCCCCATCTCTGTACTTCCTCCATCTCGACCATTCTGTTCCCTCAAGTACTCTTCCCCACTCTTCCTCTCCCCCTCTGTTTTGCTTCCAACCTCTCTTCTCACCCCACCTCCATACTCCCAATTTTGGTAGAATATCTTGTCTATTTGCCCTTTCCCGGTGAATCTATGTATATTTTCCTTAGGTTCGATCTTGTTACTTAGCTTGTCTAGGATCAAGAACACCACTCTGGAAATCAGTATGATAGTTTCTCAGAAAATTGGAAATCAACCTACCTCAGGACCCAGCAATACCACTCTTGGGAATATACTCAAAATACGGTCAATCACACCACCATTTCTTAAGGATGTTTACTCCTGAAATACAAAACTAAAAATTGCAATTTAGGAATAGGACATAGATGGGTTGAACACATAGCTGGTCTTCCCTTTAACTCTCTTCAATAGCTTTTCAGAAGTACACACAGCTCTAAAAAATAAGTTTTTCCTTTTGTTTATTTAAGTTGATATTAATTCAGTGTCTATCCCTATTCTTCATGTAAGTAGTCACAAATAAAATCTTTATTGCCACTTTAACCAGTATGGTATACAAATAACTGATATGGCATACAAATATATATATTAGAAAACATTAGGGTGATATTTTAAGAAACATAAAATTCTGTCACCATGTATTCACTTTAATTCACTTGTTTTAGCTTACTTCACATTTTCCTGATTTGGAATGGTTAGTATCCAGATTGTCTAATTTCATTTCCAGTAAAATATATGGAATCCCTCTTTCTCCCTCTATCTCATTATTTTAAACCGAGCTCTTACATTTTTTAATCTTTAAATAACAATATGGGAAATGTAAGTTTATCAGCAAATGTATATTAGTATTTGCCTGAAGGCAATTTAAATGAGGAAAGCAATTTGAGTTTCTCAGACCTGACTTAAAATATGAAGTATAAAATACAAAATACTTAACCCACATAGAGAGGAACTCCTTACCCTGAGTGTGAAAGCCAGGAATTTGAAAGTGTGCAAGAAGAGAAGAACAAAATGAGAAACACATCTTGGTTATAACTATTGACCAAGTGGCAGTATATCCTTCAGGCTACAGAGTGGAGCCATTAAGGAATCATTTGGGGTTTTATATTTCAAGAAATTTCCTTATCTTTTGTTTCATGACACAATCACCAACTGTAGCCTTTATTTTAGAGTTGTCACATGAATATCCTAACATAATTGACCATGTTATCTGTCCTGTTTTGCCTTCCTTCCAAATTCTTCTCCCTCCTGGCCCATATATTAATCTGAAAAGTCATGATGGACTAGTTTGCCAAATAGGCAAGACTATCTCATTTACGCTTAGCTGTTATGCACAGAAAGAAGGATATAATGCCAGGATGGCTTCTAATTACAAAATCAGGACAAGTAATAGTCACAGGTAAGACTCTATGCTCTGTCAACACTGTGCCTCTTTCTTTCTAATTTCTCAAACTGAAAAACAACTAAATGATCATTCCTAGTCTTTCAAAAATTAGTGCCAGTGGTAAAATTGCAATGACTAAAGAAGATTGTTATGTTTCAAAAAATGACTTTCCAAATCCAGAGCCTTCAAAATCATAACACAAGGGGTTCATTACTCCTAAGCTATTCAATGCTCCATCATTTGTTCATCCAACACTCTTAAAGTCAGATGACTTTGAAATTATCAGACTGTGGAGAAATGTCTGCCTAACATGTCTATGCTGTCAGGAGATTTGAAGAGTTTCATTATTAGTATTTAGAAACCACAAATATGAAGATGGAAAAAAGAACACAACCGGGATAAACAAGGAAAAGTAATAGTTTTTCTTTTTTCACTGTTTGGGAATATCAGACATTATTATATATATTTTACTCCTATCTATTCATTTACTCTCAGCAACAACTCAATTCATCAAATATGATAAATTTATACTTTGTCAATAGAAAACACTGAAACAAATGTAAGTTCCATGTTACAGTTAATTACTAGGAAATATTAACAAAGACTGTAGTATTTGTAAATACATGTGGTTTTGTTCAAAATTTGCATTAAAGTGATGTTCAGTGATAGACTGGATACCTTGCCACTAGATACTTTCAAGAAAGGAGAGAATATAGAGGACAGAATCAAAAGGAAGTAGCTAGAAAAAATATCAGAGATAAGAGTACAGGTCAACCATTAGAATTTTGCTCATGATTTTGATATAATTCTTTCCATGTTCTCTGCTGTCATAAAAGCCCTTCTTGAAACCCCTTTTAGGATGTGTTATCTTGAGACTCTAAAGGGTTGGGCAGGATGATGCATACCTAGGAAACCTGGATAGTGGATGTAATAAGCAATTAAGACACTAAGACTGAGAAGAGGGTGTCATCTGTTGAAAAGTACCACAAAAACATAAGCATTTCAATCTAGTCACATGTAAAATTATGTCTGTTCCCCAGAATGACTGAGGTTATCTTCAGGTAGCCATCCTATTTTGTCTGCTTATTGTATTTGGGGTATTTATTTGCAAGATACTAATCTACTGCAATTGATGGAAGACAAGAATATGGCTATATTTATTTAAAATAAATCAGGTACTTTGCATTGAGAACAAGGTAAAACCAAGAACAACTCAAGGTAAATATCCCTAAGAATATGTGTGTAAAAGACCATACAATAACAGTTTGTGATTCTTTTATTTGAAAGGGATATATATTTCAAATATGTGTGTGTATGCATTTGATAAATTATCAGTAGTAGTTCAGTTTCTTGCTTAATACATAAAAACTCAAACTATGGAGGCAAAGAATATTTTTATGCTCCTTTTCCTAATCACATCTGACATGAGAATTTCCAGGCAAATGAATCATGACTTTGATGCCACTCAACTGCTTCTAAAGTGTGATGTTGTTCAACTTGCCATGGGATGCTAGAAATTTTAGGAAAGTTCTCACCATAGGAAAGGTCATCAATTAAAGAGAAAAGAATGACAGTGTTTTGAACATTGATTATGAAAGAATAAAATTCTTAAAAGAGGAATACAAAGTATTAAGTTATGCATACTAAAATAAAAATAAATCTTAAAAAAGAACATTTTAAATACTTACATCAAAGGCAAGAAATAAAGTTCTCAGACTTGATAAGGATTTTGAGAAATTTATACATTTTAAAATATGTTCATGTAAAAAGTTTATTCCTCTAAAAATATAGTGGGATCCAGCCCAACATCATTGGATAGTGAAATAAACAGAGGCATTCAAAATTTGTACTGTTTATCCTTTGAATTTTAACTACTTTCAAAATAGATATTAATGTACACAGAGTCAGCATTATAGGGTTCTAAAATTATGATTCAAATTATTGGGTAAATTCCAATTTGAAATATAACTACATTGTTTTAAACTTTTATTGAGAAGCTTATGATAGAGCCACTTTAACAGGCAAGAGTTGAATCACTTAATTCTCCCAGGACCAATGTAGTATTAGTCTTACCATAACAAAATATCTTTTTGGAAAGTAAGTATTTACATTCAAGTCACCAATAAAGCAATACTTATGTAAAAATAAATTATCTTACATGATATTGTCTCTGACTCACCCTAAAAGTAATGATTTATTATGTTTGTATCAAGTATTCTTTCACATCTCTTAATTAAAGCACATTATTATTTTGACTGTTGTAGTAGGAATTTATTATATATTAATCAACAGAACCTTCTAAGTTGCTCTATAATTATCTCTCTGAATCTCCTCACCCTCATGTTTCATCAAGAGAGACCTGGCATGCATTTCATAAAAGTAATGACTCAGTGTTATTAGTACACGTCCTATCTTTGATGTCACATCTGTACAGATTGCTCCACTATTTCCAGAATTTTAGTGAAAGATAACCAATATTCTAGTTAAAACTGAGGGCACCATTTTGATTTTATTCCAAAAAAAAAGACTGAGAGTTTCATATTTCCAGTTGCAAATGGAACAAGTTATGCAAATAATACCTTCGCAATGAGTACCTCTCACTCCATATCTGATTCACTTTCTTTTCTGTCCTCTTAAAAAGAACTAGTTTCAATCATATGAAATATCTTTCATTTATTAGATCCCCAATCCCTTTTGTTCAAATGACTATCTACATTTTTAGTCTTAGAAAGAGTTCATCTTCAGTAAGAGGTAACAGAAGAGTTAAAAAGTACTTTTAGTAATGTATATATGTTTATGACACCAGTTACAACGTGTGTATGTGAGTGTGCTTGTGTTCATGTGCACGTGTGTGCATTTGCTTTTGCATGTATGTATGTGTGTGATTATGTTTGTGTGTAAAAATCTTTAATACTTTTTTACATTATAAGAAGAGAGTCTTGTTGAAGGAGCTGTGGGCTGCATTCCGCCACCCAGCTCCCGCCACTGGCTAGCTTTACCCAAAATAACAACACACAAATTGTATTCACTTAAACACTGCTTGGCCCACTAGCTCTAGCCTCTTATGGGCTAATTCTCATATTTTGCCTAACCCATTTCTATTAATGTGTGTAGCATTAGTCTTACTGGGAAAGATTCAGCGTGTCTGACCTGGCAGCTTGCTTCATGGCGTCTGCCCTGGAGAGGGGAGCATGGCCTCTGAGCTCACTTCCTCTTCCTCCCAGCATTCTGTTCTGTTTACTCCTTCTACCTATGTTTTAACCTATGAGGGCCAAGCAGTTTCTTTATTATAATTAACCAATGACCTTCCTCCATCAGAGTCTTCTTGAATAAAGATGAAGAATTAAATATTTGCTAACTTTGTTGTTGCTAATTCAATTGACAGTGCCTATTTCAGTTTCATAATCATTACTAATATTCAAAATGATTGCTTAAAAGAACATGAAGCAGCATGTGGCATTGATAGTAGGAGTTATGAAGTTACATGTGATAACAAAGAAATAATTATAATTCAAAGTTATATTTTGGATGAATATTTTAAATTTTCTTTAACCACAAAAATAGCAACAAATATTAAAATGCATTTTTCCTAATACAGTCTGATACTTTTCCCATAGGATTAAGTTTTTGGTAGCTTAACCTTATGGAAAAAAATGCTGTGAATCTAATAATAAAATGTTGGCTTGCCAAATCTATTTCCTACAGAATACTCTGTAAAATAAATTATAACAATCAAAACTCTTTTGGGCAGCAGTGATGGATAACTCCAATCTATCTCATTTCATGAGTAAAAATATACCTATCATAAATCCTTTATTTTAACATAAATTACTACTATTAAATTTCTGATGATGCTACCTCCCACAAATCATCACCTGAGATTCCTAAAAATGAAGCTGAAATATATTATGGATGATTTCATTCTTTACATTCATATTGATCTATGGAGTACACCTGACATATTGAAACCATTTGTCCTTCGAAAACATATTTTATTCAATAATCTTAATACATTATATTAATTCATCATGATGCTGAAAATGTTAGGTACATTACATACAAAAGAGCTATATAAATTATCAAGTAATAAGCATTAATTTTTCTGACTAGTATAGAAAATCAATTTGAAGAGTATAAAAAGAATAACTTATTTAAGTTGGCACAGGAATCAATAGTTATCTTTCTTCTATTTTCATTTTTATCATTTGTATTTGTGTATGCCTTAATATCCACATAGTTTCATATAATTTTCTTCACTGTTTTAGAGGAATATATAATATATGTAATGAGCAAAAGGAATATTGTGAATTTCTTTTTTGTAGTAAAGGCTCTGTAATTGGTAATTTACACATGTTATTTCATTTGTATATGCCATGTTACTTCCTTTATTATTTTGAGACAGAGAATATTATAGCCTGGGCTAACCTCAAGTTCTTTAGCTTTCTTCAACCTCACAAGTATTGGGAACACATGTTAAGAAAAAATATACATGACTTTGTTTCAGTATCTTTGGTTAGATAGATGATAAACAGTTTTGGAACAAAACAAGTGAAAACTTAGATATTGAGAAATGTTGCAATAATTCATGTAGGAATATGAATAATTGAAGAATGGATAAAGATATAAAATATGGAAATTCATCATCATTCTGTGATGGACTTATGCCACTCCAGAATACTTGACTCTCCTTTGCTTGAACACAATATGTAACCTGTTTTTCACAGATATAATTACTTTCCAATTTATGCAGAAACAGCATTTGATATTCTCCTGTCTAAAGCTCTAGATGAAAACATACAGTGATAGTCATATTGATTGCAATATGTGAGACACTTAGTAAAGGCTGGGTTTACTGCATTCTCTGGTTATAGTCATAACAACGATGACATTTTTAAAAAAAAAATGACTTTGAATTGAAATTTATGAACAATGCAAAATAATAATTGTATTTTCTTTTAAGTCACTGTGGGGCACTTTTTATAGATATATAAAAAATTACACTACTCTGTAATTTATATAACATTGCCTTGTGATTTTGCACAATCTATTACTCCACAATTTCATGATTGTCTTGTGGTGTTAGGCTACTGTAGAAGTGATACTTTAAAAAACAATCTCTTCAGCAACTACAAACATAAATAAGATAATAAAAATGTCCCTATGTAATTAGTCAAGCAATATCGGTATTAAGTAAACAAGAATTTAAAGGTGGTTAACAATAAAGACATCTGTATTTAATTTAACAAATTGATTTCTTCTGTGAAACTATAAATTTGAATGATACTAGACTTTCAGAAACCCATTAGTACTGCTAAATTTAGCCACAATGGGAAATGTTATGTTCTTATCAGCCAGAAAAAAAAATGATCACTGGGACTTTGTTTGTAGAAATTTACTTCATGGATGCAGTGTTGCTCCACACTTCTCCTTCCTCTTTGAAAAAAATATTAACACAGATTTTGTATTTAAATTGAACAGAACATGGCCAACATTCATTTCTTGACTCTAAGACTCTATTATCTCCTTAGTAAATCCTTAATATGGATATCCTGTGTTCTCATAATGTTTCATTATATCAATAACATTGTGCTTACTGAACTAGTTGATGAAAAGAAAAGGAAAAGAGAGAAACATACTATCCATCAGGTTGGAAGTCTTCATTTATGCCATTAGTTTATTGGGTAAAAGATGCAAATAATAAAAAATACTAAATAAATGTTTATATTAAATTTTGAAAATACCATGAATATAGACATCCTGGGACATGACATTTAATATGCACAACATGTTTATTTTTGATTATTTCCATAAAGTAGAGAATGTAATGTTTTAAAGTCCTTTTCTTTTGTAATGGCAGTGAATGCCACACCTAAGAGCTCTGCTTGGTCTCATGCTCTAAAGAATATTAAAAGCTACCTGTTTCCATTGTTCCAAGAACAAATGAGTTTACTGAAATGATTTAAAGCATGATGTAACTCTTTTATTTTTTTTTTGTCTTTTTCTACTTCTCAGGCTTATATGCTGCTAAATTCTGTGAGAATGAATATATTAGTGGTCAACCAAAGGTATGGATTTGAACAAAGCCCTGGTATCAGACTAGAAATCTTGGATTCTAGACTAAGATCATATTATTTTAAAAAACAAATAAGCAAGCAGACACCCTATATCAATCTGCTTCTCCAGTGAACCCAACCCTAGTAATCATAAACTGTTTTGCATCAGCGTTATGTATCTTCATATTTGTGACTCTGCAGAAAAACACCTAATAGTGGTATAAGATACTAAATATGACATACATAAGCTATTTCTGTATGTCTAAGAAAACTGAAAGTAAGGAGCTCTGGCATTATATTTTTTAAAAAACATTGGTTTAGTAGTATTTTTGTCAAAAGACAAAATATTAAATTAAAATTTTCTGATTAATACTTTGTGTATAAAGGAACATAATAGTGACATGAATCAACATATTTTTGGGTTGTCTTTTTTTTTTTTTTGAGACAGGGTTTCTCTGTATTGGAGCCTGATTTGGAACCCACTCTGTAGAGCCAGCTGAACTTGAACTCATAGAGATTTGCCTGTCTCTGTCTTCCAAGTGATGGGAATAAAGGCATATAGCACCTCTGACCAGCCATAGATAGATTTGTAAAGATCCCATCTATACTCGTGATACAACGATTAAGACTGATCACTGCAGAAATTCTAGTGAAGAGCCTATGAATGAGTAACAGTTGGTAATAGGGCTAATCACATGGACTTTTACTTCAAGCATCTTATGACTTACTTCTGTTATCACACATCTGATTTTCAAGCAGAAAGTCTAAAACAAAATGCCAGCCTAGAAGACTACCACTGAGCTTTTAGCCTTATATGCCCAGTGGAACAACTACATCAGGCTCATGATGGTAAGTTAAACATTTCTTTACCTACAATTCCCAAAGACTGTAACAGCAGACAGCTTGTTGTTATATGCAGTTTATATTCAGAAACCAGCATGTATGACAAAGGATTAATTGTGTGCAATGAATATTTGTTTTTGATAATATGAAGAGTGTAGGGTTTATGGGAGATTATAGAAAAAATTTCATAGTATTATTGTAATCCTGATTTTTCCCTCTTGAAACCTCATTGAATAATCATATTGTCAAATGATCAATTGAAAAAAATCTTACAAGGTCATTGTGACAGGAGACTCAGGTAATTTGAAAAGTTACAACACTGTGATTCTTGATCTTGGAATCCTCACTCTCCATAAGTAGGAACCAAATAAGTTATAAGCATTTAGTTTTGGACATTTTATAATGATATCAGAAAATAGTGAGTGACGGTGTTGCATTCTTATTTTTAGAGAAATTAGAGCATATTGAATAAATTAAAAGGAATAAAATATGGCTTATTAAAATCTTCTTTGAACTTCTATCACATCCTAAGCTCTAGTGTTCCACAATAATTATACTTTGTAGTACAATGTAAAAAAAATGTATGTTTTTAGAGGACATAATCTTCATCAATTCCTTCACATAATCCCTTCTTAAATGTCTAATAAGAAGAAACTCCAGGGTAGGCAAAGTATAATTTTTAAATTATTTTTAGTTGGAGAAAATTTTGAATGCGTTTTACTTGATAAAATGGGATAATGGACAGAAATATTCAAGGTTTAACAATATCTATATGTCATAAACATATACTATATATATATAAAGAAAACTCTGAAAACATATATATATATATATACAAATAATTAAAAATATAAGATTAGATCAAGATAATTAATTTTACCAAAAGCAACATGATTTCTGCAATAAAAGAATATGAGAGATATGAAATTGATGAAGACTGTTTAAGTATGTGATTTGTAAGACATTGAGGTGTGTTACATATATCAAAAGGTTTTTGAATGAGATCAAATTTTACCTCCTATTTTAAAATACTAAGCAAATTTACTTACCTGTATTATTACATGGCACTGCTTTAACGCTAAGTTAAGATTTTTCTTTTCTTCCTGGAGTGTTTTCTATTCCGTACAGGTTGAAATGCTTCCATTTGTTATTGCAACTTGCAGAAAGTGATTTTGTTGTCTGGAACTTAACTGAAGTAGAGATTATTGAAAGAGATTTTATGGGGAGCTTAGAAGTTTAAGGGCACTATGTGTGCCCTGGAGAAATCTTATCATTAGATGTCTTTGAAAGGCCTGATTTGTGTTTCACTCTGTCTTGATATGTCTTTAGTTTCCTTAATCAATGAACACAACTGTTCCACATAGCCCCTAAAGCACTAGTTGACATAAACAGTTGGTTTTTCAGTATAAGTAAAAAAAGTCTACTGCAAGCGCTTTCCAGAATATGTTTACTGGTTTCTGTGACAGAAGTTTTCAATCACCCTTCAGCCAACACACACTGTGAATGGCAAGTGTGCCTTTGTCACCCAAATTGGTACTCTCCACATTCCTGATAATTACGTTTTGTGACAATTCTAAAAAATAGACTATTGAAATATTTTTAAACAGATATCTTGCAGATTAGGGAAATAGGGTAAAAAAATTAATGAAAGAAAAGCCTTAAAAATATTCTAATCTATTTTTACTTTGTCCATGTTCAGATTATATTTTAAAAAAAAGTTTGATAAATCCTCTCTTTTTAACGTATGAAATTCCCTGAAGGTTAAAGAAAGTTTTAGTGTATAAAAAATTTTTAGATTATTATTCTTTCAAGGACTATGAAAAAATGTGATTTTCATGGGTATTGCATTGAATCTACAGATTGCTTTGGTAGGATTGCCATTTTTTGTTATGTTGATCCTACCTATACAAGAGAGAAATCTTTCCATTTTCTGGTATCCTCTTCAATTTCTTCCTTCAAAGTCTTAAAGTTATTGTCAAATAGGTCTTTCACTTCTTTGGTTAGTGTTACCCCAAGATATTTTATGTTATTTGTAGCTATTGTAAAAAGTTTATCTGACTTCTTTCTTAGCTTCTTTATCATTTGTGTATTGGAGGGAAACTGATTTATTTGAGTTGATTTTGTATCTTGCCACATTACTGAAGGAATTTATCAGCTATTGGAGTTCCCTAGAAGAGTTTTTTTCAGTCACTTATATATACCATCATATCATCAGCTAAACATGAGAGTTTGACTTCTTCTTTTCTGATTTGAAATCCCTTGATCTCCTTTTGTTGTTTTATTGCTCTAGCCAGAATTTCAAGAACTACATTGAACAAATAAGGAGAGAGTAAACAGCATTGTCTTCTTCCTAATTTTAGTGGAATAGTTTTGAGTTTCTCTACATTTAATTTGATGTTGGCTGTCAACTTGCCGAAAATTGCTTTTATTATGCTTAGATATGTTCCTTGTATTCCTGATCTCTCCAAAATCTTTATCATGAAGGGTTGTTGGATTTTGTTGAATGCTTTTTCTGTACCTAATAGATAATCATATGATCTTTTTTTCAGTTTATTTTTTTATAGTGGAATACATTGATAGATTTTTATATGTTGAGCCATCCCTGCATCTCAAGACAAAGCTGATTTGATCATTGTAAATAATTTTTGATATGTTCTTGCATTCAGTTTACCAGTATTTTATTGATTTTTTTTATCTATGTTCATTAGTAGGACTGGTGTGTAATTCTCTTTATTGCTTGAGTCTTTCCAAGATTTCAGTATCAGGATAACTGTAGCCAAACAAAAACAGTTTGGCTATGTTCCTTTTGTTTCTTTTATGTGAAACACTTTGAGAAGTATAAGTATTAACTCTTCTTTGAAGTTTTGTAGAATTCTGCACTAAAACCATTTGGGTCTTGGCTTTTTTTTTTTTTTTTTTTTTTTTTGCTTCAGAGGCTTTTGATGAGTGCTTCAATTTCCTTGCAGGTCATGGGCCTATTTAAATTGTTTATCTGGCCTTCATTTAATTTTTGCATGTTTCTTTTATATTTCTTTTATATTTTCCAATTTTGTGGAGTACAGGTTTTGTAGTATTACCTAATGATTCTCTGGACTTCCTCAATGTCTGTTCTTGGGTCTTGCTTTTCATTTCTGATTTTGTTAACTTGGATGCTTTCTCTCTGCCTTTTTGTTTTGAATAGGGGTTTGTCTATCATGTTGATTTTTCTCAAAGAACCAGCTCTTTTTCTCATTAATTCTTTGTATTTTTTGTTTCTATTTTATTGATTTCTGTCTTCAAATTGATTATTTCCTGTCTTCTACTCCTTGTGGGTGAGTCTGTTTCTTTTTGTTCTAGAGCTTTCAGGTGTGCTATTAAGTCATGGGAATCTGCAAGGATGACTCTAACTAAGAACCTGAACAATAGAGAAGAGGGTGACTAAACTGGACTTGACTGATGAATATCTTCAATATCACCATAAAGCCATAAAAGCGACTGATGGAGGCAGAGACAGAGACCTCCATTGGTTGTCTCATTCAATATGATGTTTTCTAGTTCCATCAATTTGCCTGCAAATTTCAAGATGTCATTTTTTTTTTCTGTGCAGTACTCCATTGTATAAATGTATCACATTTTTCTTATCCATTCTTCAGTCAAGGGGCATTTGGGTTATTTCCAGGTTCTGGCTATGACAAATAGTGCAGCGATGAACATAGTTGAGTACATGTCCTTGTTGTATGATTGAGAATCCTTAAGGGGCTGTACCAGTTTGCTCTCTTACCAACAATGCAAGAGTGTTCCCTTCACCGCATATTCTCTCCAACATACATTGTCACCAGTATTTTTGACCTTGTCAATTGTTACAAATGTAAGATGGAATCTAAAAGTTGTTTTAATTTGCATTTCTCTCATGGCTAAGGATGTTGAGCAATGCCTTAAGTGTCTTTTAGCCATTTTAGATTCCTCTGTTGAGAATTTTCTGTTTAGGTCTGTATATTTGTTCTTTTAATGACTAATTGATTGAGTTCATTGTATATTTTGGAACTCAGACCTCTTCTGATATGGGGTTGGTGAAGATCTTTTCCCATTCTGTAGGCTGTTGTTTTGTCTTGTTGACCACTTCCTTTCCTTTACAGAAGCTTCTCAGTTTCAGTAGGTCCCGTTTATTCATTGTTGCTCTCAGTGTCTGTGTTACTGGGGTAATATTTAAGAAGTTGTATTCTGTACCAATGCATTCAAGTGTACTTCCCCCAATCTCTTCTATGGGGTTCAGTGTGGCTGGATTCATGTTTATGTCTTTGATCCATTTGCTTGAGTTTTGTGCATGGTGATAGATATATCCAGTTAATCCAGCACCAGTTGTTAAATATGCTTTCTTTTTTCCATTTGATATTTTTTTGCTTCTATTTCCAAAATGAGGTGTTCGTAAGTCTGTGGATTAATATCTGGGTATTCGATTCGGTTTCATTGGTCCTCCTGTCTGTTTTTTATGCCAATACCTGTCTGTTTCAGTACCATGCGCTGTGGTAGAGTTTGAAGTCAGGGATTGTGATGCCTCCAGAAGTTCTTTTATTGTACAAGATTGTTTTGGCTATTTTGTTTTTTTTTTCTTTTTCTTTTTTTTATGTTTACCATTTTCTTTTTTTTTTTATTGTTGGGTACCATTGTTTTGAGGTCTGTGAATAATTTTGCTGGGATTTTGATGGGCATTGCATTGAATCAGTATATTGCATTTGGTAAGATTGCCAGTTTTACTATGTTAATTTTACCTATTCAAGAGCAAGGGAGATCGTTCCCCTTTCTGGTGTCTCTTTCAATTTCTTTCTTCATACAAGTTCTTGTCATACAAGTCTTCCACTTGTTTGGTTAGAGTCACTCCGAGATATTTTATAGTACTTGTGGTTATTGTAAAGTGTGATGTTTCTCTGATATCTTTCTCCGTCCATTTAAAGGACTACTGATTTGTTGAGTTAATCTTGTATCCTGCTACATTATTGAAAGTGTTTATGAGTTGTAGAAGTTCCTTGGTAAAATTTTGGGGTTGCTTATGTAAACTATCATATCATCTGCAAAGAGCGAGTGTTTGACATTTTTTACAATTTGTATCTCCTTGTTCTCCATTTGTTGTCTTATTGCTCTAGCCAGGAGCTAAGAACTATATTGAATGAATATATAAAGAGTGGAAAACTTGTTTCTGATTTCAGTAGGATCACTGTGAATTTCTCTCCATTTAGTTTGATGTTGGCTTGCTGTATTAGGTTCAGGAACATTCCTTGTATTCCTGCTCTCTCCAATACCTTTATCATGAAGGAATGTTGTATTTGGTCAAAAGCTTTTTCAGCATCTAATGAGATGATCACGTGTTTTTGTTTTTCAATTTGTTTATAGGGTGGGTTAAACTGACAGATTTTCATATGTTGAAACATTCCTGCATCTCTGAGATGAACCTGACTTGATCATGGTGGATGACAGTTCTGATGTGTTCTTGGATTTGATTTGCCAGTATTTTATTGAGTATTTTTACATCAATGTTCATAAACTGCATTGGTTTGTAGTTCTCTTTCTTAGTAATGTTTATGTGGCTTGGGTATCAGTAATTGTAGCCTCATAAAAAGAGTTTGGTAATGTTCCTTATGTTTCTATTGTATGGAACAATTTGAGGAGTATTGGTATTAGATCTTCTGTGAAAATCTTGTAGACATCTGAGCTGAAATTCTCTGGACCTGGGCTTTTTTGGTTAGAAGACTTCTGATGACTTTTTTTTGCAGTTATAAGTCTATTTAATTTGCTTATCTGGCCTTGATTTAATTTGGGTAAGTGAAATTTACCCAGAAAGTTGTTAATTTCCTTTAAGTTTTCCAATTTTGTGGAGTACAGGTTTTCAAAATATGACCTGATGATACTCTTTATTTCCTCCAGATCTGTTGTTATGCCCCCCTTTTCATTTCTGATTGTGTTAATTTGGATATTCTCTCTCTGCCTTTTGCTTAGTTTGGATAAAGGTTTGTCTATTTTCTTGATTTTTCTTTCAAATAACAAACTCTTTGTCTCATTGATTCTTTGTATTGTTTTCTTTGCTTCTATTTTGTTGATTTTAGCACTCAATTTGATGATTTCCTGCCATCTAGTTCTCTTGGGTGAGTTTGCTTCATTTTGTTCTAAAGTTTTCAAATGTTCTGTTAATTCACCAGCATGGGATTTTTTTCAGCTTCTTTGTGTAGGAATTTAGTGCTATGAACTTTCCTCTTAATACTGCTTTCATTGTGTCCATAAATTTGGGTATGTTGTATGCTCATTTTCATTGACTTATAGGAAGATTTCAATTTCTTCCTTTACTTCTTCCTTGACTCATCAATGATTCAGGTGAGCATTGGTTAACTTCCATGTGCTGGTGGGCTTTTTGGAGTTAGCGTTGCTGCTGAATTCTAATTTTAATCCATGGTGATTCCATAAGATACAAGGGGGTATTCCAATTTTTTGTATTTGTTGAGGTTTGTTTTGTTACTGAGCATGTGATCAATTATTGAAAAGGTTTCATGAGGTGTTGAGAAGAAGGTATATTATTTTATGTTTAGATGGAATGTTGTGTAGATATCTGTTAAGTCTATCTGAGTCATAATATCTGTTAGTTCCCTTATTTCTTTGTTAACTTTTTGTCTGACTGATTTGTCCAATGCTGAGAGTGGAGTGTTGAAATCTCTCACTATTAGTGTTCAGGGTTTAATCAATGGTTTAAGCTTTAGAAGTGTTTCTTTTACATATGAGGGTGCCTTTATATTTGGGGCAAAGATGTTCAGTATTGAGATTTCCTATTGATGGATTTTTTTTTCCTGTGACAAATATGAAATGTCCTTCTTTGTTTCTTTTGATTGATTTTAGTTTGAAGTCTTTTTTGTTAGATATTAGGATAGCAGCAGCAGCTCATTTTTGGTCTATTTAATTGAAAATTTTTTCCCAATACTTTACTCTGAAGCAATGTCTGTCTTTGAGGTTGAGGTATATTTCTTGTATGCAGCAGAAGAATCCTTCTGTTTTTGTACCCAATCTGTTAACCTGTGTCTTCTTATAGGTGAGTTGAACCCATTTATATTAAAGGATATTAATGACCAGTGATTGCTATCTCCTGCTAATTAATATTCATTGTTGGTCATGTTATTTTGTGTGTTTTCCCCCTTTTTTGGGAATTGTTGCCATAAGATCATCAATTGTCTGCATTTCTGTTGATGTAGCCAACTTCCTTGGGTTGCAGTTTTCCTTCTAGTACTTTGTGTAGGGCTGGGTTTGTGGCTAGGTTTTGGTTAAGTCTGGTTTTGTCATGGAATATATTGCCCTTCTATGGTGATTGAAAGCTTTGCTGGGTATAGTAGTCTGGGCTGGCAGCTGTGGTCTCTTAATGTCTGCATAATGCTTCACCAGCACCTTCTGGCTTTCATTGTCTCCATTGAAAAGTCTGGTGTAATTCTGACAGGTCTGCCTTTATATGTTGCTTGGCCTTTTACCCTTGCAGCTCTTAATATTCTTTCCTTATTTTGTTTGTTTAGTGTCTTAATATGTGGCGAGGACAATTTTTTTTATGCAGTCTATTTGGTGTTCTGTAAGCTTCTTGTATCTTCATAGCCAAATCTTTCTTTATGTTGTGAAAGTCTTTTTATGATTTTGTCAAATATATTTTGGGGCTTTTCAGTTGAACTTCTCTTTTTCTATACTTATTATTCTTAGGTTTGGTCTTTTCATGTTGTCCCATGTTTCTTATATATTTTGTGTTAAATATATATACATATATATGTGTATTTATGTGAGGTAATATTCAGTTTTTCATTTCAGCTAAACTCTTTATAAAGCAATTATATTTATTTCTATAACATTAGAGACAACAACTCTGTGTTCACTAGTACGCCATCTATGTTTTAAAGACCATAGTTTGATTTTCACAATAACAGAAAATACATATACCAAAGTTATGCTTATTTTGATTGAAAAATAATAATAACAAAGCATAAAAGGCTTCAGTTTAAATAGTTTCCAAAAATTTTTCTCTTTTCTAATAAAGTGTATTAATTATTTTCCTTTTTTAACAGAATATAAAACTTGTTCTAGCTGGTTTCACATTTCTACAGTTTAGTTTTCTCTATGTTGAATTTTCTTGGATAAGTTTATCTGCTGAAAAAAGTGATAACTGAAACTTCTTGTACTTGTTTCTCCTGAAATTTAGAGATTAACCTCATGGATCTCAGTTTATTAAACTTCTGTTAGTCTAATTAATTATTGAAAGGCCAATTGACTTTGACCATGAAGATTTAAGAAACTGCCAAAGGGTGAAAGATCAGGAAACAGTTTAGGTGAAGTGTAGAACATAGCTTATTAAAAGGGACTGAGAATTTTTTTAAAGGATCTCTGGTGTCTCATTAATATCACATCACACATGCTCTGTTAAAGGATAACAGTGCTAAGAGCCTACCTGTGAACTTGCTTAGTTTATTGCAGCAGGATTTCTAAAATTTTAACTCAGATTTCAGATTGATTTCTTCCTAACTCCTGGTCCCTACACTTAGCCACTTCCTTTTCTGATAAGCAGTAATATTAGTTCTTTTCAGATATTATATAGTGGCAGGTGATATTCCAGGGATATCACCAGATATAGTTGGAATACATCTTAACTTCTAGGTGTCACACCAACACCTGTTTCAAGAAAAGTTTTAGGATTTCAGGTTCTGTTTCACTAAAAATTTCAGATTTCTTTCTGACATGCGTCTAGTTTGTCAAACAAAAGCACAGTGGAACCATTCTTTTGACAAGTGGAATTGTATGGTATATAGCATGATGATTTCTTAACTAGTTTTTCAAATACTCTAGAGATACTTGGGTACATAGGTAGACTTTTAAAGACTCAGAAAATAGAGTTCTTGGAATTTCAATTACACCTTAAAGCTTAGACAACCACATACAAAAGTGAGTCCAAGGATTTCTACCCTTATACAGTTGTGCTTTTACAAGATAATCTAATCATGAAAAATCTCCAAATGACTATCGAAATCTTTAGTTCTTCTGAACAAAATTTCCAGAATATTTACTTCTTTCTTTATTTCTGGCTGCTTATACTACTTCCTATATAGTTTGACCTTTGTCTTGGTCATATTTCTAGTACTATAAAGAGATAACCGTGACCAAGGGAACTCAAAGAAGAAACATTTAATAGGTTTCATAGTGCCACAACATTAATCTCCTTAACTACTATCTTAGTTATCTTCTTCTATCACCTTGACAATGCACCATGATCAAGGCAGGATATAGAAAAAAAAAAATGTTTAATGGGGCTTACAGTCTCAGAAGATGAGTCCAGAACTATCATGGCAGGGAGCATGACAAAGGTCAGCCAGGCATGGTACTGAAGCAGTAGCTGATCGCAGACATGTGATTTGCATTGAGCTGTGTGTGTCCAATTTTGCTTATCTATTGCTGTATTTTTTTTTAATCAGAACTAAACTTTGGAGTCTTCTGCCACCCTAGTCATCAAATCTCCTTCTGATGACTTCAGCTTATTGAGAGTTCACTAGTAGTTTGCCCATCTTCAGATCAATAATGCATTTCAGAGAGAAAAAAAATACCTCCCTCATGTGTAGACCGATATGAAGACCTTCCTTCTGCTCTGGGATACAATAAACTTTAGAGACATTTTCTTCTTATTTTCTCTGATCTCCCATTCCTTTGCAATTATTTTAGGGAACACAGAGTTGTAAATGCTCTTTTGTCCTTTTAAATATCAATCTCTATGATCACTTCTGCTAATTTGACAAGGTAAAATCATTCCTTTGGAAATCTCAGTCTGTGTGGGAGCAGAGGAGACTGACCCCAGTGGCTGACCTGTTGCTTCACATGAGCACCTAGAATGCTTATTCTTTCTTCTTGTTAGTACCAATTAGCAAATAAGCATAACTAGGCCATGACCTACCCAGCCTGTCCCACATTGTGGAAATGTCAAAATCCTCCCTCCCTATTTAATTTGTTCATCTAATATTTTATGAAGATTAACTTCAGAAATGGAGTAGAAGTTATCTTTATGGAAATTGTTAGTGAATTATTTCAAAACTATAAATATGACTTGGTTTATTTTATAGTTTTCTTGTGTTGTGTTTTAATAGGTGAATTTGAAATGGAAAACACAAATATGCTTTTATAACAATTAAAATGAAACTGAAAAAAAGTCTTATAATGTTAAATTACGTTTTACTTCTAAGCATGGTGAAATGTAATAAAGTTTGTATGCCAAATAAGGGATAATACAGACATTTTTCTTCACATCTGGTCTCCTTTATAAGTTCTTAAATATGCAGTTTAATGGAGCATGTCCTCTATATTCCTGTTTTGTACATTATTGTACGTCTCTAGATTTTGCTACACAATTGATCTTAATTGATAACAAAATTTTAAAAATATAACTTCTTAAAGTATTAATTTCAGGGTTCAATATAGCACATAATTTTTAACCTTTCCATGCATGTTTACTCAAAGTTTTGATTGAATTAAAAAATATTTTCTAAAGGTAGAATTTAATAAAATACTATATTTTCACAGTTCATGCCATTTATTTTCTATGAACATTTGTAATTTCTACTGATCTTGTTTTTCCAGAAGATGATCATCTTAAGATAAGACAGATAATTATAATGGGGTCTGGACTCTTATCGTTTTAGGTGAAAGGAGCTTTTATATCAAGAGAAATTATAATTATAATCAGTCATCTTGCCTTATGTTAATCATTTGTCACCAAGATGCCTCAAAGACCATTTTTTACTTGTAATTGGACATAATAAGATTTGAATGTTACATCATTGAGCTTTACAGATGAAAAGATCATGCAAATGAGTTTTAGGTTAGATGAATAGGGCAGAGCTTGATTAGATTGACAGAGGTTACATTGTGAAGAAATCCTTTGAAAGATAGTTGACTTGTGATTGCTATGTGTGGACTCCAGTGTTTTAATCCTGAGGCTAAGTAAATTTTTTAACAAAATACTTGGGAGTTAAATTTCTTTTACCTTCTCTGCCTGAGAACACTAACTGGCTGACCCTATGGTTCAAGGTCCATAATGCTCTATCCTTTTAATCATTTCCCACTATTGAGATCAGTGATGTTAGGAAAAAGTAGCACAGACATTGAGAGCAACAAGAAGTAAATGGGACCTCCTAAATCTGAGAAGCTCTTATAAAGCAAAGGACACAGTCAATAAGACAAAAAGACAGTCTATTGAATAGGAAAAGATCTTCACCAACCCCAAATCAGACAGAGGACTGATCTCCAAAATATATGAAAACTCAAAAAGCTTGACATGAAATTCCAAATAATCCAATTTAAAAAATGGGGTATAGAACGAAACAGAGAACTTTCAGCAGAAGAACCTCAAATGGCTGAAAAACAGAAGTGTTTAACATCCTTAGCCATCAGGAGAACGCAAATCAAAATGACTCAGAGATAGCATCTTGCAGCAGTCAGAATGGCTACAATATAAAAACACCAATGATAGCTTATGCTGGTGAGGATGTGGAGCAAGGGGAACACTCATCCATTGCTGGTAGGAATGCAAACTTGGACAACCACTTTGGAAACGAGTATGGCAGTTTCTCAGAGAAATGAGAATCAATCTACCTCAGGACCTGCCAAAACCACTCTTGGACATATACTCAAAGGATGGTCAATCATACTACAAGGACATTTGTTTAACTTTGTTCATAGCGGCATTATTTGTAGTAGCCCGAATCAAGAAACAACCTAGATGCCCCTCAACTGAAGTATGGACAAAGAAACTGTGATACATTTGCACAATGGAGTACTACTCAGCTGAAAAAAAAAAAACAATGATATACTGAATCTTCATGCAAACGGAACTAGAAAAAAAATCTGACTGAGGTAACCCATAACCAGAAAGATGAACACAGGATTTACTCACTAATAAGTGTTCACTAACTGTAAAACAAAGGATAACAAACCTATAGTCCACGACCCTAGAAAAGCTAAGTCACAAAGTGAACCCTAAGAAAAGCATATAGATCCACTTGGGAAAGGGAAATAGACAAATTGCCTGACAAAATTGGATGCATGGGGGTGTGGGAAGAAGGGAGGATAAAAGGGAAAAGAGAAGAAGGGGAGGAGGAGGAGGACTAGAGGAAACTTGATAGTCGAGTTGGAGAAAGTACAGGGATGGAGAGAAAGGAAAGAGGTATTTTGATTGAGGGAAACACTGTGGGACTAGAAAGAAGCCAATCTGCCGCGCACCGCGCCCCGTGTCTGCGCTCTGTGCGCTATAGCCCAGTTACCGAGCTTCGGGCCAGGGGCTGGCATTTAAAATACACAAACACAAACAGACAGAGAAACAGGGACACGGGTCATCCTTGAATTCCCCAAGAATGCCCCCTTTATTGTGTTCAGTGGCAGATTAAATAGAGAGAGCCACGCCCCAGCCAAACAGGAACTCCTGAAGGTCTCCTTCTCAGAGCAGCTGTAGGCACTCAGATCAGGGGATTACAAGAAATTCAGGATCTAGGGTCTCACTGCTCCCAACACCTATCAGTAGACAAATTCCCAGGAATACACAAGGATGTTAAGACCCTAGCAATGGAGGAGAGAGTGCCAGACTTGGCCTTGCCTGAGCCAGATTGATGGATATCTTAAATATCACTATAGATCTGAAGGAAACAGAGGCAGAGACTTGAAGCAGAACACTGGGCTGAGCTTGCAAAGTCCAGTTGAAGAGTACGAGAAGTGAGGATATGAAAAAGAGTGCAAGGTCATGAAGGGGACACCCACTGAAACGGTTTACCAGAGCTAATAGAAGCTTACCAACTCCAGCTAGACAGTGAAGGAGCCAGCAGAAGACCAAATTAGACCCTCTGAATGTGAGTGACAGTTGCAAGGGTGGGGCAGGCTGCGGAGCCAGTGGCAGTGGCACCAGGATTTATCCCTACCACTTTTACTGGCTTTTTGTGAACCCATTCTCTTTGAATGGATACCGTGTTCAGCCTAGATGTATTAGGGAGGGACTTGACCCTTCCACAAAGCAATGTGCCTTACTCTCTCTGAAGAGTGGTTTATGGGTAGGGTGGGAGGTAGGTGAAGAGAATGGGAGGAGGGGAGGGAGTAGGAACTGGGATTGGTGTGTAAATGAAAAAAAAAAAAGGAGAGTTTGTTTGCTTTTAAAAAAAAATAAAATAAAATTCCAACTTGCTGGACGACAATGATTTAATGAAATATGAGATCAACAGCAACCTGCAATCAAAAGCAGGCACTCGGTTTTGAATTTTAAAACCTGGATGTCCTCAGTGGTAGCTTAGAAGATTTAGAGGTAATAGACTTTATATCCTTCGAAAACGTTTTTTTTTTTTCTTTATTCCCAATTCCCCCCTAATTTCATATGGCGTGGTGTGCTTTCTGCAGCCTCTAGCCTCTTCTCTACAGAGTGTAGGGTAAGTGTCCCTGGGAGCTAGCCACATTCCCCTTCTCTAAATTAGCTGATTATGAGTTGAGGTAGATGTCATTCTCTCTGAGGTGTGGAACTTCTCCCTCTAAAATGACCAGTCTCTACAGACCAATTAAGCCAAAGAATGCTGAGCCGGCTTCCGGCAGGTAAAGCTTTCAAAACACACAGCAACTGTCAGCCTATGTACCTCTAAGCAATTTCTGTGAGAGCTTTCTGAAAGGTTGAGCTAATGGATTTGAGGACAGCTGTGCACGATGTTTTGCAGAGCCAGCAAAACAGAGGAAATGTGAGTTTTTGCCAGTTTCCTAAAACAGCGATCACTGCTTGCATAAACAAGGCTTTGGACATGTGCAAAGGATCGCTTAGCTATAAACCTCACACTGCATTGGGGCAGGCAGCAGCTCTGCGCTCAGACCACCCAGTGGCCTTCAGCTGTTAAAAGTGAAGAGCAAGTGCAGTTTCACCGAATAGATTCAGCTAAGCTTGTACTTTCATCTTTTTTTTTTTTTTCTTCTTCCCTGAGCTTTTATCTGCCATCCAGGGGAATTTCTCAGCAGCCTTTTCTGCATAATGAGAGCTGAAGTTCTGTCACCCTTAATCGATCTCAGCTTGTTTGAAGGAGTATCTTACACTGCTTAGGAATCCAAAGGCATCCATTTTATTTATTTAACATGAACTTTGGGGAAGTGCAGTTCATTCTACATGGAAGGAACTGAAACTTTGGTGTCCAACAGATAAGGATTAGAACTCTGCATGCACTCAAGTAAAGGTTGAGTCCTTGTGCATAAACTAATTGTCTTTTCTCCCTTCTCTGCTTTTGTAGCTGGATATCATTGGTCAAGGAAAAAAAAATCCTTACTTCTTTATCTAGAGGCTGGAAGTCCTCAGTCACACTACATGTCAAGTCTCATGAGAGATTTCCTGCTTTTGTTTTTGTTTTTTGTTTTTCTCTTTTGTTGTTTCTGTTTGTTTTCACATATTTTGGTTTAGTTTGGGTTTATTTGTTTGTGTATTTTACCACTTAAAGAGTCATAACAATAAGGGAGTGAAAGATAGAAAGAAATGTAACTCCTTACTGCAAGGGCAATGTCTCTCCACAGGGAGCTTATCTTCTCCCAAGGTGAAGACATTAAGTCATTCTTGAGAGTGAAGTGTCATAACCCAAACTCTTCTTCAATTTTTTACCTACCAGTCTAGTCCTTATATTATTCAGGTTAAACTTGATGTGGGAGAAGCATTTAAACTCTAACATTTGTTGGTTTCTTCTATGAGCCTAAGATTTTTCAACCCCCAAAGCATAGAATTCAGGCTCATGAATAACATTGCAAATTTGGCTGCCAGCTTGGTGTGGAACCTTTCCCTTTCAAGACCAGAGTAACAGCAGCTTTCCTCTGTTTTCTAAGAGCACAAAACCCTTTAGGCCTTTTCTTCACTAAGTAAGGACTAAAATCATTGCCCCTTCCTATTTTTCCAAACCAGAGCAGACGAGTTTGCTTTAATGGCCCAATCTCCATAATAGTTACTTCCTCCTTTATAATAATAAATGACTTAAAGAAAGTTTTAAGTTCCTGAATACTCTTTTTTCTTTCCAAACTGCAGATTTTTTACTCATTTCATTTTGACCCAATTCTTTTTCTTTTTCTTTATTTTTTTTCTTTTTCTCCTTCCTTCCTTCCTTCCTTCCTTCCTTCCTTCCTTCCTTCCTTCCTTCCTTCCTTCTTTCTTTCTTCCTTTCTTCCTTTCTTCCTTTTTTCCTCTTTTCTTTTTCTGGGGGGGGATGCATAAAAATAATCAGCAATAACCAATTCATAGTCTCAAGGTTATGGTTTTTTAAATATTTCTTCTATGAAACAAACAAGTCTATTACTTTCAATGTATCCTTACAACAACAATGGGCAATATAACTTGAGATTATTTTTTAAATTTACACAATTAAATTTAAAGATATGTGTTGCCCTACAGTAGTCAAGGTTTCTATTACTGTGAAGAACTACCTGGATGAGCAATATATGCTCAGCCACCTGAGACCATGTTGCAGTTCAAGAGACGTGGTTCCTCATGTACCATACTGATCTGGGTAGCCTGAGCTGCCACCAGGACCAAAGTGATGTCCAGGCCTGAGCTGCTACTAAGGGCCATGTCTGGCTCAGGATCTTGCTGCAGCTGGGGTCTTTGATGATGTCCATGAGCTGTGTTACCACAGCGGGTCATAGGAATCATGTCCTGCTAATTAGTTAGACACACAGACAAGGAATCGGCTGTTTCCTAAGTCTATACTTTGGATCTAGAAAACAATTGCTAATGCTTGGAGTTTCTTGATATCATGGAAGAAAATGATGTTCCTAAGAAGTGTGTTTCACATATTATACAAGAAATTTACTTCAAGTCTAAGTTTAGAATATGTAGACTCCAAAATCTGTTCAGGTAGTACAAAATGCATGCTGAGATGGTTTTCTTCATACATGTGAGTAAATTTGGAAAACAGATAATTTATTTTATTTTAATTCTAACTTTTATTATTTAAAATATTTATAAACTTAAATAAATTTTGATCATTGTCAATTTTTAAAACCCAGATGGACTAGCTGGAGAAATGCCAAATCGGGTAATTTTCTTGCAGAGCAGAAAGAAGACTTGAACTTGCATCCCTCAAATACATACAAAATATTGTTATAGCTGTGTGCATTTGCATACCCAGTAAAATGACAGTGAAATGATAGGAGAATCCAGAAGCCTAAAAACAAGCATTCTGGGTGGCTAGCAGTGAGGAAATAAGAAACCTTATCTCAAGCAAAATGAAATGGAGGAAAATCTCCTGGATTCTTTGGACCTTTGTGCATCTGCAATAACACCCACTTATACATATAAATGTTGGAATATATCAAATACACACACACACATATAATACTCAAGCCTACCTAAGTGCTTTATATGCTCAGTCCTTAATATTTTTATGATAATTTGTCTAATTTATTTTAGGAAATAATTGAAAGCACAGTTGCAAAGTACATTTTGACCCCTCACTTCTTGACTTTGAGGTTTAAAATGGTATTTTATTTTGTTTTAGTTTTGCTTTTTAATTTCTCTATATTTATAAAAATATCTAGTATTGGTCAATGCTCTGTGTCATTAGTATGTTTTGCTTAAATGGTAAAATCAGAGAACTGTCGGAAAGAAAAGCCCAATGAAGGCAAGATCATATTTTATTGTGTCCTTGCAAGTATTTCACGCTCTTTTCAATTTCTATTCAAAAAAAATAAATAAAAACCGTCCGTACACAGACACTTTCAAATGAAAAGATAAAGGACAAAGGGGCTTGGTTTCAAAGACACAGGGTAGTAAAATAAGCTGTTAGAAATTAGGGCAGAATGATAGGCAGGAAACAATTAGCGCACTGCAGTTGTGCGATAGGGAGAAGTGGAGGGCAAGGAATAACAGAGAATGACAGGTGAGGGATGAGCTGACTCTGTGCACTACAAAAGAGGACGATGAAGCACTCTGATGGGGACGGGAAATCAAGTGAACATCTGCTGGCTGCAAATAACGTGCCAACACCCCAAAGGTGAGATAGGAAACTGAGCAGAAGAAGCAGTAATGGACACAGATTGATCATAAGACATTAAAAATACCTCCTGAAGATGAAAGAAATGCATCCTTTCTGGAAAGGGCAGATACAGTTTCTGGTTGGGTGCTTCCTTTTGCAATCTGTACCCAACTGCTAATTAATATAACAAATTTGTCATCAAGTTCCAAGATATTTGTTAATATGGTTTGTGTTCATTTTATTGTATTCTAATCCCATTTATCTAAATCAAAGTTTACAAAATTTCTCACATGACTGATTATGGATATGCCTGGTAGGATTTTGAAATATTACTATATACTTATAATATGTTCATATTATTAATAATGCATTTTTCATATTATAAAGTTTAAATTATCATTTAAAATTAACGTTTGCATTTTTCATCACTTTTAACTCATTGTCCTAAACATCACATCGTCAAAAAAAACCTGATGAAACAGGAAAAGGGGGAATAACTTGATTCCTTTTCTACAAAATCAAAACTATAATTAATACTGTCCAACGAAGGCTCATAAACAATAGGTAATTTAGTACATTTGGAACATCAGTTTACATAGATGTACAAAATTTTTGGTTTGAGTAAGAGTGTGCTGAAGAAATATATATTTCTTGTAATGTTGGATGAAATAATATACATTTTTCTATAAGAATAAATAACTCTTGAGAAAAACACAGTAGAAATGCTCCTGAGAGCATTTTCTTATCGCTGTGGCCTGTTTCTCGATATCCTGAGATTAATAAGAAATATTCAGTATACACACACTAGTCAGCTATTCATTACTACCACGAGTTCAAAGGGACTCTTCTTCCTCATATTTAATCTCAGTTTCCCCCATGTGGAGAGGCACTTGCTGAAAAGGAACTAATGGTAAACATGGTATGTCATTCAAGTGTGATCAAAGTCAAACTGCTGTGAAATGAAAAAAAAAGGAAATTAATAATGAAAGAGATTTTAGAAGGTCTCTTGCGGAAATTACAATTAACTTACTTGTTGCAGAAGAATAAGGCTAGAGAGAAGCGTGCCAGCACGGTACTCTCAAACCTGGAACCTTCAACATTATGGCATTACATGTGCTGTGATCTTTTATTTTATTTGCATTTTTTTTCCTTTTGTTTTATTTTAGGCTTCCTCTCAGTTCTGCCAGGCGTTATTTCTGTACATCAGTCAGGGTCTTTTTCTATACTCACTCTTTTCATGCAATACATTTTTAGAAATATAATCTTAATTGCATTTCAAAATCTAAAATCCCAATATAGTGTCAATATTTCACAGGATTTGGTAACCAATGAAGAGGAATGACGTTGCTGAAAATGTTTACAGTTTGCCTAAGATTCCCACAGATTTGGAAGTTCAGCTTCTTGGAGGAAAACTCAGGCAACAATCACTAAACTAAGACACATTCCTGTGAGAAAACTGCAGGCCACATCATGTTACAAAGCATTAATCACATTTTATAAAGGACTTGAAATAATTCAACTTTACGTCAGCTATTCTTCTGACTATTTATAATTGGGTAATACTTAGCTTATATAAATAAAATCATAATACATAATTTTTAAAAAAGGAATAAAATCTGTCAAAATGAAAAATAAGCACTTATATTTTGCCGGTGGCTAAATTTACTTCGATCTCTCCTAAGGGTATTCAGGCCTTTCCATCCTAGGAGCACAGCTGTATTCTGAACCAGGTACCAAAACCTCCCACACAAACCACCTGCTCATTACATTCCCCAGGCTCTGTTTGTTCTGTCTTTCTTGGCCAGGAAGCTTTACAGCCTCTCTGTTGTTGTTATCATGATTTCATTTCTACAGTCAGTATCAACACCATAAATCCTTCATCATAAATGAGAAATCAAGGAATTTAAAAATTATGGCTTTCTTTAATCTGTGTTTAGTTAGAGTGCACCGATATTTGTCCATCAACAATAGCACCTTTCATATGTTTGCAGAATCATGGATGTAGTGATGTAGATCTCTGAAAACATGTCCTCAGCTCTATCATCGGGTGCCTTGTGAGACAGAAGATATTATGTGATCTATTTGTGTCTATGCTAGGGATTGCATATAGTTTGTCTTCTAGAAGTGCTAGTGTTAAAGATTTATTCAGGAATACAGTCATATTGAATTATTAAAGCCTTTTAAAAAATTGGAACCAGCATAAGGTAGTAAAGACACTAGGAGAATAATTTCCAGAGTAAATTAGCTTGGCTTTTGCAAGTCTTTGTTACTTCTTTTGAAAGTGGGTCATTGATAAAAGAACATGGCCCAATCTTGTTTATTTAGCCTTTAAAACTAAGCAATGTAAGTGTCTCGTTAGAGCACCCCAACTGAGGTATTCCATTACAGTAAAAGAGCCTTCTATTCACCTGTTCAATTAAGAAAACTTTAATGATCATTGCAATAAAGGTATAGAAATAATGACCAAGTTTGTTGAGTATATATATGCATATATATAATTTTTTGTAAAACTTGATACATATCTGTCTTAGTACAGTCTCTATCTTAATATTATATAGGATTTTAAAAAAATCAAATCGAAGATATTAAAGATGTTAAAAGTTTAAACAGAATCACACAACTAGTTAGAGGAAGAAAGTAAAACCTATAGACTAAATATCCAGAAATCATATACCTAAACCTAAATATAGAGAAATGGTAATTCTCATTATAAAGTTTCTTATATAACAATCCTCATACAATAAAGAAACATAAACACTTGAATAATTACGTATGACATTGTATTACATTTAAGCTATACTCATGATACTCTTAAAAGATTTAAAATGTTCAGAGGCATATATTCAGGGAAATGCTTGTATATTGTTTTTCTCAATTAAAATCTATGTTACTTCTTGTATCTTTAAATAGAGTGTCATGAGAACTTATTTGTCCACCAGAATATGTCTGTCTCCAAAGTGGTAGGACACTGTTTTTCATATCTCCCTATATCCATAGTAGACATTCACTTGACCCATTCAGTTAACAATTTCATCTCTATTATAAAATAAGAACATTTCAGGCATTTATTAGTCAATATTTAGTAAATAAACTATTCATTCCAACATTATTTAACTTAAAATGTAAATTTAAAATTAATATAAAAATTCCCATTAATGTATAACTGATTCAATGTTATTGTTCTACTTTTAAAAGTCTCTCTTGACCCCATATCTGCCTTCTGGTACAGCCCAACTTTTTGCTACTTTTCACACAAATATCAAATAGTTGTCTGCAAGCTATTTCAACTTTCTGAACTTCTTTCCTTTGCTGAACTTGTGCCCCAGCTCTGCACTGAAGCTGCTCCTGTGTTTCTCACACTGACCTGCTATTATGGAGAACAATGTTCCTTTGTCTCGCCTCTTCTTATGTGTTCCCTCAGACACACTCAAAAAATTTTACAGTCCCTTTTTGAAGCACTAAATGTCCTTGGTTCCTTGTTATTCTTACCGATGCCTTATTTTCTACTCACTTTACTGATGGATCTGGTTGTATTCAAATTTCTGCATCTTAGTTTTTCTTGAGTCATAAATATTGCTAGCTTCAAAAACGCTGAGAATATCATCTGCCTTATTGTAACCTGTGCTTTAAACTCTCCTCTCTGGTCGACTTATCCTGAACATAAACTTGACAGTGTTTCTGTATGGGCCATTGGTTTACAGATGTGTTTTCAAGTTTGAATTCTATCCTGAATATCAGGCTCATGAATTCGCGATGTCTTCCTCAATTTGTTCATCCCGTGATTCATTTATTTTTACAGTTCAAGCCCTTTGTAGAGACATAGAGCTCAGTTTTAAGTACATCCAAAATTACCCTATTCCACAAGGCTTCTTTATTTCATTCCTGTTAATTATAATTATTAATATTTTCATCACCATCAATTTCATTATTGTCATTATTTTTTGCTATTATAAAGTTCACTCTGACAATCTAAGACATTTTCACTAGCATACAAAACCTCAGGTGATATGCAGTAGTGGTGTCTCAGAATCGTCCTTCTGAGCAATGTACTTTACTGGGTAATAGGCATCATTGTAGATACTGAAGAGGACTAGTAATATAATTATCATTTTTACTTAAAGATAATCCTGTGTATGGCATGCTATTTATATTACTCTGTGAACCTTATAGTTCTTTTTTTTTGTCATGATGAAAATTTTTATGACACTTCATCATAGAGACTAAATTTGCCCTATCTTTTTTTCTACATACTCTTTGCAAAATTTACTCAAGTGTTTCATAAAGATCCCCCTAGGTAATTGATACAATGTGTCTATGTCAATACATAACAACTGATTCTGCTTGAAATCTTTCATTCCAAGTTATTTTATCAAAGTTTCTTAAGTAGGATCATGGAATCAACTCATATATATATATCCACCCCTAAGTATTGAAGTTTGAAGTATTTCTTTTCTTTTATTTATTTTTTATTGAGCTATACATTTTTCTCTTTCCCCTCCCTTCCTCTCCCCTCCCCTACAACCCTCTCCCATGATCTCCATGCTCCCAATTTACTAAGGAAATCTTGTCTTTTACTTCCCATGTAGATTATATCCATGTATGCCTCCCTTAGGATCTTCATTGTGGCCAAGGTTCTCTGGATTTGTGATTTGTAGGCTGATTTTCTTTGCTTTATGTTTAAAAATCACTTATGAGTGTGTACATATGATAATTGTCTTTCTGTGTCTGGGTTACCTCACTCAATATGATGTTTTCTAGCTCCATATTTAGATGTCTGTTATGTCCATTTGAGTCATAGCATCTGCTAGTTCCCTTATTTCTCTGTTAATTTTTTGTCTGACTTACCTGTCCACTACTGCGAGGAGAGTATTGAAGACTCCAATTATTAGTATGTGGGGTTTTATGAATGATTTAAGCTTTAGAAGTGTTTCTTTTACCTATGAGCAGAAGGATGGATTCTGTTTTTACATCCAGTCTGTTAGCCTGTGTCTTTTTATAGATGAGTTGAGTCCATTTATATTAAGGGATATTAATGACCAGTGATTGTTATCTCCTGCTAATTTAGTTTTTATTGTTGGTGATTATATTTTGTGTGTTTTCTTTCTTCGTTGGGAGTTGTTGTTGTGAGATCATTAATTTTCTGTGTTTTTGTTAATGGAGCCATCTTCTGTGCATTGGAGTTTTCCTTCTAGTACTTTGTGTAGGCCTACGATTATGACTAGGTATCAGTTAAACTTGGTTTTGTCATGGTATATCTTGTTTTGTCTCTCACAATTATTTTCTCACGTGGTGACATCTGCTGATTCTTTTCTCCTTCTTTTTACCTTTATTCCTCATATATCATTCTCCTTGCTGAAGATATATTTACAAAATTGAATATCTATTTGGATTTCTATATGAATAAAAAGAATGTAAGTGTTTTTTTTAATTTAACTAATAATTCATTAATAGAGTGATTTTTTTAATAGTTGCTCAGATTCATTGCAACCAATGAAAGAAAAACATTGCAAGATTAGCATTTTTTCTAGGAAATATTTTCAATGAAAATATGTGTAACTGGAGGTTTCTTTCCCACTCGCCAGTCCCAAATATCCATTCTGAGCCTTAATATTAATTACAAACTGTTTGGCATATTAGCTCAGGCTAATTATTAACTAGCTCATACAACTTAAATTAACCCATTTATACTAATCTATGTATTGTCACACGGCCATGGCATTACCTCACATCTTGCTTCTCCAGTTGCTAGTGCTTTCTAATGACTGGTCTTTTCCTCCCCATGTCTCTGTTTGATTTTCAATAGATTGGCTCTATTCTGCCCGGCTATTGGTCAAATCAGCTTCCTTATTATGCAATGGTAATAAAATATACTTGCAGTGTATGGAGAGAGATCTCACATCAAATATGTTAAAATGGAATGGAAACAAAACATTGAGCCATAAATTTTGTTGAAGCATTAATCCCATATTTTTCTTCCTAACACTCTGGGATGAATTGTATACTTTCTGATACTGCATTCTCACTCTATGCCTTCTTGTATTACGATGACTAAAATTCTGAATGTTATATAGTCCTTATGATATTTTGTTTCTGGAGGCCATTTTTACATTAAAACACATGGAGGCACATGAAATGTGATGGAACTGATTTTCAAGGATTTTTGGATGATGGGTAGAACACAGAATTCAACAGAAGGCTGATAGTAGAATAAGCCATTGTGTCAACTTCCAAATCTGGTGAATAAGTTATTGACAGCTTCAGAAGCATGAACTCACCTAGAAAGTGCATTTGAGTTATCACCACTGTTCTTGAAGACTCCAAATGTCATCAGTTTCTCCAGGACATTTCTATTCCCTTTGTTATTCATTTAAATCATATAATATTGTCTTTCCAAATTAAACTAGTTTTGGTGTCTTGACAAAAATATTTTTTAGTAATTTTTTCATTTATTTTATATATCAACCACAAATTCGGCTCCTTCCTCCTCTTTTGTTCCTTCCCCTGCCTCCCATCTCCAGCTCTCTTTCCACCACTCCTTGTGGCAGGCATCCCACATGAGTCAACAAAACTTGACATATCAAATTGAGGCAGGACCAAGTTCCTCCACCTTCATCAAGACTGGTCAAGAAATCCCAGCAAGGGGAATAGGTTCCCAACAGCCAGCTTATGGACCAGGGACAGGGCCTCAACAGTGCTAGAGATTACACAAACATACCAACTTATACAACTATTACCCACATGCAGAGAGCCTAGATCAGTTTTTCAATCTCCCTAGCTATCAAACCAGAGTCTATGAGTTCGCACTAGCTTAGCTCAGCTATCTCTGTGGGTTCCCCAGTCATGATGTTGACACCACTGACTTGTACAATTTGTTCTCTCCCTCTTGAGCAGGAAACCCTGATCTTGGCCCAGTGCTTCCCTGTGAACCTCTACATCTGTTTCCATCAGTTATTGGAGGAATGCTCTCTGATGACAGTTAGGATAGTCACTAATCTGGCGAAGGTCAGTTCAAGTATCCTCTTTACTACTGCTAAAAAAGGCTTAGCTGCAGTCATCATTGTGAATTCCTGGGAGTTTCCCTGACACCAGCTTTTTCCCTAATCACAAAATTCACCCTCATCAAGTTATTTTTCATTACCCTCCCCATTCATCTTACCCCTAAATCGACCAATCTGATCCCTCACATTTTTAATTTAATGGAATCAATAGTTCAACCTGTTTATCATTGTCTAATTTTTCTATTTGCCTTGTAATGTAAAATACTTGGCCTAAAAAACAAAACAGAATTTAATAGTAAGGATTTTTTTTTATTTAATCTTTAAGGAAAACCAGTGTATCATAAGAACAAAAGGTCAAAAACCACTGCAGTCTGTTTGTTTACTTATTTGACATTTCTGTTTTTCTGAGTGAGACGTGGGTGAATCTCAATGTTCCTCTTCAGCGATATGTGAAATGTCATCTGAATTTTGTGAACGATCAGAAATAGAAATTCATGTTAACTTGGCACCACTGTTCATCCAATAGATCAAGATTTTGATGAACTGGATTGAGGGGAAATTGTTGATTAGGCAGCAAAAGCTTTAAGAGGACACTGATCTACTGTCAGGAGTAAAATAAATATATTGAGCTAGGCAATAGTCTGTTGTTCTTTCATACCATGTATCATACTTCCCAATGAAGCAACATGGAAAATATATGATCAGGACTGCCACGATGGTAGAGGATACATCTAGAGAGGACAGCTTCCTAAACCATCCATCCACTTGACTTGGTTTATATACTGATCTCTTTTTCTACATTATCCACTTAAAAAGAGTAGTACTCATCCTTCAGTATGGCATCATTTACGTGGAAGATTTAGAACCTTACTGATAAGCTAACTAGACTAAGAACTTTATATTGGTACCCAATTATGTGTATATTCTTGCTAAATAGAAATGTAAAACAAATATCATATATTATAATCCTATCTTCAACACTTAGAGTATACTTTGTTTTGCCTATAGTCATACATATTTAAGCATGCAAACTTAAATATATTGCATATTAAGAAAAATGTGATGTGTTTGATAGTACTGTATGCTATAAATGTCAAAAATTTCATCCAGATATATTTGTAAATCATGTATATTATCAATGTCAAGAAATGGCATCCTGGAAGTTATCGATAAAATCAATTTATTTTTTGTATACACTAAGTCCAATGCTATAGGATATAGTAATATAAAGTTAATGATGTATATGGACAGTATTGTGTAATTGTGGGTGTTCTTTTTTTCCATCACTTAAGGATTTAGCAGACAGAAAAACACTTCGCCAGAAAATGAAAATGTTTATTGGCAAGTGCTACAGATTTTTCAGGTAGAGAAGCCCCCAGAACTTTTGTGGACTGACTCTGAGGGTAATGAGGATTTACTCTGGGCTTTTGGTGTTCCACTCTGTACTTCTGTCTTCGTTATTTCTATTACAATATCCCTTCTATGTCTATAATTGAAGCTCTATCTCTGTCCACAGGTATTTGAAATAACAGAATTGTTAATTTCAAGGAATTAAGTGTGTTTGGGGCTGTATCCTCTGCTCATTGTGAGATAACTGGTACAGACACATCAACTGCATGTGAATAAAACCTATCCCTGGTGATGAAAACCAAAACAGGAAAACAGGTTCACTCTCAATTGCTGGGGGCAAAAATCATAAAAATTTCAAGCTGAGGTTATTATATTGTCCCTTATCCCATCCCAGAGGCTCCCAAACTTGAATTCATGTTTTATGGAAGTGTGTGAAAAGGGAAGTTATTTACATAAGACAACAATTTACAGAGTTTAGACATGGGAAGAACGAATATTTCTGTAACAAATTTGTCCCTTATCTTCATTTTGTTAATATTTGCAAAATTGGAAATACTGATTAGTATTATAACAGTCATGTAATCATGTATTATACCCATTAATTTCACTATCTCCTGCCCTACAAAAATATAGTAACTGAATGAAAAGTTAGACCTGTTTTGCCGTAAGCTCTTCGGCATTCATATACACACTGATAGCAAGTAAACACTATGCCACATATTCACAAAGCTTATGGATTTCATGACCTTGAGTACAAGAAGTATGCTCTCTCAAGTTCTTTGTCATCATCTACACCATAATGAAAATGCCCACATTTGACAGCCGGATAAGGAATGGGTATAATGTTTCTGGCATGCAGCAGATACTTAATAGTTATTACCATTTTTCTTTATTACCCTTGTCATGACAGCCATAAACAGTAATGTAGAGATGATGCCTATAGTAGCTTGCAAAGTTCATTCTCTGATAAAGTAATACTAACCAATGATCTACCATTACCTTTCGGCACTTGGGAAAGCATGAAAGAATATTTTGTTAAATATGACACTTTTAACACTTTTCATAAATAATTCAAAGTAAAATTTTAAAGAGAAAAATTAGGTCGAAGCCTTACTTTCTAGTTTTAGGGGAAAGCTTAGAGTAAAATATGACTTTATTCATTCATTAATCTAAGATATTTCATAAGCTATCAATTTCTGGATGGTTTGATTATCACCAACATACAACTGGCAATACTCAAATTTTAGAATTAATTAACTTTAATTTTGAGTATGAAAATTAGGAAGTTTAATAAAAAATACTCATATCAGCAGGTTAATTGAATAGTAACTTTCCTCTAATAAATTATGCATTCCACGTTTATTATTCTTTCAGAAAAATAGATATACAAGTCTGTAGATATGTTTCTATTAATAAAACATCTAAAAATAGCCAATGTGATAGTTTAAATGAAACTGGTTTGTCTCCATAGGCTCATAGGGTAAGGATTTACATGAAGTATGCCTGATTGGAACAGGAGTACTTTTTGCAGGAAGTATGTTCCTGGCAGCTGGCTTTCCAGTCTCAGATGCTGAAGCCTAGCCAATGTGTCACTGTCTCTTCCTGCTGCCTGTGGATCTAGATATAGAACTCTCCTTCTTCAGCATCATGTGCACCGGAACACAGGCTTCACACTATGATGATAATGACCAAACCATTTAAGCTGTAAGAAAGTTTCAATTAAATATTTTTTATTAGAGTTAACATGGTTACGGTATGTCTTCTTAACAATAGAAATCTTTCAAAGACATAGGTGTGTACCAGGAACTGGGGTACTCCTACAATATACCTGACCATATTTTTGCTTAGAGGAATGTAAACTTTGCGACTCTGGATTAGAAAAGCAGTTCAAAGATTTAAGCAGAATTTAGTGGGTAGTTAGGAGCATGGAAAATAATAATGCTGAAGGAGATTTGAACTCTTGAGTGTCCAGCTGAAGATATTTCAGAGGAGACTATTAGTATGTGGCCTAAAGACCATTCTTGTAATGTTTTGCCAAAGAATGTGACTACTTCCTGATGAGGTCAATTTGAAGAATTATGGATTAGCAGTTGAATAGGGGACATTTCAAAACAGCTAGCATTGACTATGTTGTGTGTTTGCTAATGTTCACAGAATGCTTTTTTTCAAATATATAATGAAAACGAGGAAGGTGAGCAAGGAAGTATACAAGAAGTACAGAAAATGGGTAGCGGGATGTGAAATGGAGCTAAATCCTCTGTTCAAGAAGATGAATGTAGTCAAGAAAAGGTGAATTTTAAATGAAATAAGGAAGCAGTGACCTCAGGGCAAGGCTCCATGCAACTAAGCTTTCAATTTGTGAAAAAGAATTCAAGAAAAGCTTATGTCCAAGTATGGTGGTACAGGCTGTTAATCCCATCACTCTTGAGGCAGAGGTAGATAAATCTTTGAGTCTGAGGCCAGCCTGGCCTACATTTTGAATTCTACAAAAGTCAAGATTAGCCAGTGAAGGAAATCATAGACAACAGAAAGCTGATAAAGACATAATTAAACAAAAGGGGCATGCTCCAGCCCCCAAATATAGCAGAACTTCGGCCACGTGGTTTTGGTTTAAGAGTCAAGGACAAAAGAAAGGAGATATGGCAGGTTCACAGCCAAGGAAAGCTTCTGAGGCTATTTATATGGTAGGATCCTTTCTGCCATAGAGTCCTAGAGAGACCATGTGTAGAGCAGTAATGGTAAATTCTGGATTGCCTTGGAGACCTCAATATGTTTGAGATGACAGAGCCATGGGATAACTGCTGAGGAGACCTGCTAACAGGGAATGGAACCAGTCTAATAAAATATGAGTATTATCCTTCAGTAATGTAGCAGAATATAAGATAAACCTGAAAATAAATCAGTAGCCCTCATTTACACAGATGATAAATGGACTGAGAAAGAAATCAGAGAAACATCACACTTTACAGTAGCCACAAATAGAATAAAATATCTCAGAGTAACTCAACCAAGCACATGGAAGACTTGTATGACAAGAACTTAAAATCTTTAAAGAAAAAAATTGAAGAAGACACCAGAATGGAAAGATCTCCCAGAGTCTTGGGTATGTAGAATTAATATATTAAAAATGAAAATTTTACTGAAAACAATTACAGATTCAATGAAATGCCCATCCAAATCCCAGCAAAATTCTTCACAGACATCGAAAGAAAGGGACTCACCTTAATATGGAAATCAAAAAACCCAGGATAGCTAAAATAATCCTGTACAATAAAAGAACTTCTAGAGGTATCACAATCCTTGACTTCAAACTCTACTACAGAGCTACAGTACTGTAATCAGCCTGGTATTGGCATAAAAACAGATGGAAGGACCAATGAACCAAATCAAAGACCCATACATCAATCCATATACCTATGAACACCTGATTTTTGACAAAGAAGCAAAAAATATCAAATGGAAAAAAGAAATCATATTTAACAAATGGTGTTGGCTTAACTGGATATCAACAAGTAGAAGAATGAAAATAGATCCATATCTATCACCATGTACAAAATTCAAATCCAATTGGATCAAAGACCTCAACATAGAACCAACCACACTGAACTTTATAGAAGAGAAAGTGGGAAGTATACTCGATCACATTGGCACAGGAGACCACTTTCTAAATATAACCCCAGCAGCACAGACACTGAGAGAAACAATTAATAAATGGGACCTCCTGAAACTGTAAAGCAAAGGACACAGTTAACTAGACAAAATGGCAGCCTACAAGTGGGAAAAGATCTTCACCACCCAACGTCGGACAAAGGGCTAATCTCCAAAATATATAAAGAACTCAAGAAATTGGTTATCAGTAATACAATAAATAATCCAATAAAAAGTTATACAGGCCTAAACAGAGAACTCTCAACAGGTGAATCTAAAATGTCTGAAAGACACTTAAGGAAATGCTCAACATCCTTAGCCATCAGAGAAATGCAATTCAAAACAACTCTGAGATTCCATTTTACACCTTTAAGAATGGCCAAGATCAAAAACACTGATGACATTTTATGCTGGAGAGGTTGTGGGCTAAAGGGAACACTTCTGCATTGCTGGTGGGAGTGCAAACTGGTAGAGTTACTCTGGAAATCAGTATGGCAATTTCTCAGAAAATTAGAAAACAACCTTCCTCAAGACCCTGCTGTAGTAATATGAGCGGCTGGGCTGTGTCCCTAGCACCCCGGGCCACCTGCCTCGGCTAGCTTATGCCCCGAAATAACAACACACAAACTGTATTCATTTAAACACTGCTGGGCCCTTTAGCTCTAGCCCTTTTCTCGGCTAACTCTCGCACCTGGACTAACCCATTTTCAATCATGTGTGTCACACCCCAAGGTGCGCTTACTGGGAAGATTCTAGCCTATGTTCATCCTGGGTCGGAGCTTCATCACGTGTGTTTGCCTGGGAGAGGGGAGGATGGCGTCTCTGAGCTCACTTCCTCTTCCTCCCAGCATTCTGTTCTGTTTACTCCTCCCACCTATGTTTTAACCTATCAGGGCAAGCAGCTTCTTTATTTAACTAACCAATGACCTTCCTCCATCACCCTGCAATACCAATTTAGGGAATATATCGAAATGATGCATGGTCGTACCACAAGGACATATGCTCAGCTATGATCATAGCAGTACTGTTTGTCATAGCCAGAACCTGGAAACTACCTAAATGCCCCTCAACCTAAGAATGAATAAAGAAGTCATGGATCATTTACACATTGGAGCACTACACAGTGGAAAAAATGGCATTCTGAAATTTGTGGGCAAATGGATAGATATAGATGATATCATATTGAGTTAGGTAACCCAGACACAGACAGACATAAAAGTAGCCTCATAGAAGTAATCATAATTTCTAATTATTTTTGTATTTTTGTTTGTTAGATGACAGTCCTGAGAGTTAAGAATGGATTCATCTCCATTGAAGAATTAAAAGCATTTAAGAGGATGTTCTCACAATCAGAATTCGGTGTACCTATAGAAGGTACTATTAGAAACACAATTTTATCTTTATTTATATAACAAACTTTATAACTTATAATTCAAATAGCTTTTCAACTTTTTATTGCCATTTAAGTTCTATATGAATGGAGAGAAAATTTCAAAGGTTATCTTAACTTTTAAAGATAAAAAAATTTAAAAGCTACTCATATGAACTCATAAAGTCTGAAGCAGGAAGCACAGGGTGAGCAGGCATCTGTACCAGGTTCTCTGTAATAATATTATAATTTTCAGGTTAGTATTTTTATGGGTCTTCTGAGTGAGTGGGTCTCTACCTGCTCTTGGGAGCACATCCTTTTATTGGGATGCCTGGTCCAGATTCAGTGTGATGGTGTTTTTTTCATCTTATGATATTCTATTACATTATATTTGGTTATTAATCTGTTATTATCCTGTGCTTTTCTAATGAGAGACAAATGTGAATGGATAAGGATGGGAAATAAGGGGAAGAACTGGAAAGAGTAAAGGAAGAAGAAACTATAATCAAAATCTATAGTATGAGAAAATAATTTATTTTCAATAAAAAAAAAACAACAAAAATAAAGGCTTCCCCAGAAAGCTTGCTAATAAAAGCACATCAAAGACTTTATCAATTTTAGAGCTAAGACCTAAAGTTTCCCACTCAGAATTACATTGAAAACTGTTGACTGTCAAAATTATGTTTGGATATTTAGAGATGTCTTGATTCATTTGAATATTATCAGAATACTTTAAGGTGACATAGGGTTAGGATGTACATATGGGGATATCATATTTCTTATTAAGGATAATACATGTATTCAGTATTTGGTTATAAAAACCATAAAAATAATACTGCAAAGAGGAACGTGGGATATACTCATAATTGGTTTCTAGCCATAAATAAAGGACATAGAGCCTATAATTCGTGATTCTAGAGAAGCTAAATAGAAGGTGAACCCAAAGAAAAATATATAGTTATCCTCCTGCATATTAACCTTCATCTGGCAATAGAAGGAGATAGAGACAGAGACCCACACTAAAGCACCGGACTGAGCTTCCATGGTCCAAATGTGGAGCAGAACGAGGGAGAACATGAGCAAGGAAGTCAGGACCACGAGGGGTGCACCCACACACTGAGACAATGGGGCTGATCTATTGGGAACTCACCAAGGCCAGCTGGACTGGGTCTAAAAAAGCATGGGATAAAACCGGACTCTCTGAACATGGAGGACAATGAGAGCTGCTGAGAAGCCAAGAACAATGGTATTGGGTTTTGATCCTACTGCATGTACTGGCTTTGTGGTAGCCTAGGTTGTTTGGGTGCTCACCTTCCTAGACCTGAATGGAGGGGGGAGGACCTTG
>NC_022027.1:18626374-18631673 GCF_000317375.1 Microtus ochrogaster
ATAAATAAATAAATAAATAAATAAATGAGCTATGAAAGAAAAAAATAATACTGCAATTTGGATGTTCAGAAGAAGAAAACAGAGTTCAATTTTGTTACATAAAATATGAATTACATGTTTAACCCAGGTACAGTAACTCATTGCAAATAGTATGTATTGATTTATTAATTAGGAATTTTATGGTCTATAACAAAGCCTAGGACATCCACAACTTTGGATATACAGAGGAACTGTGATAAGCAATAGAAGCAACAAGTATCAAATTTCTTTAAACTCAAAGACTTATTATATGAAAAGATGGCTATTATTGAGAAGACAAATGTAAGCACAGTATGAGTCACAAAAATAAAAGTTTCTATAATTATAAAAATAATTATCTGCTTTTGCTTTGTGGGAGCCTAGTCAGTTTGGATGCTCACCTTCTTAGACCTGGATGGAGGGGTGAGGATCTTGCTCTTCCCACAGGGCAGGGAACCCTGATTGCTCTTTGGACTGGAGAGAGAGAAGTAGGGGAAGTGGGAGGATGGAGGAGGGAAATGGGAGGAGGGGAGGAAGTGGAATTTTTTAATAATACTAACAAAAAACATAAAAAGAAATTTAACTGATTAACATATGCAAGATCTGAAGAAATGATTTACTCAAGTCTCTATTTTGAAAGATTCATTCATGTTTAAAGCATGGGAAATGAACAGAAAGTCATGGATTTTTCACATCTGTCTAGCTTGATTGGTTAGGGTCATATTTCACTTATCTCTGACAACTTAGGAAATTATCTGGTAACTCTCATTTATTCTATTCAATAACTTAAAGAATGTATGAAGACAGACACAAATGAAATAATATACATTATTAACTCCTCTAAGTTTGTACAGAGTAGTATAACTGATTTGCATATTGCTTAAATATAATATTTGTCTTTAAGAGAATTTATGACACTTAAGAAGTCTGTTCATATAAAAGCAATTTTCTCCTTTCCTCCCTCTTTCTGCATAATATAAACTATAATGTGTTGATCTGCATTCAGAATCTTTTTCCTGAGACTTGAAGAGATCCTTCACCAGCTAATAGTGCTTGTTTTTCTTCACACAGGAACTGAATTTTGCTACCAGATCCTAAATCAATTGCTTCACAACCACATGGAATTCCACCTCCATAGAATTCATATAGTCTCCTGGTGCATTCAGAATTACACATGTGTGACACAAAAATAAAGATAAATCTTTTAAGATATGGAATATTATGAATAATTTTTAAAAAGAAATTTAATTTTGAATATCTTGAAGTTAAAACTCATAATCTTTTGTGTCTGTCTTTTTCTATAAGTATAAACAATTTTAATTCTTTTTTTGAAGAAAATATTTACAGATATTTTTTCAACTGTTCTGAACATTTAATGGTTCAATATCTTTGTAATCTCCAGAGTTATATCAGTCCCTAGTAACTGGGCCAAGTTCACAATGTGTAGCTATCTCATATATGTATTTATTGACCAACAATGTGAGAAGTGTATGCTAGGAATAAATTAGTGATTTAATATTATGTGGCCTATCCATTTTACTAAAGAACATAAGGTATTGCCACAGCTTCACAATTCTATTTCATATATGGAATAAAGAGAATATTATCAATGTGCTACTGTAAGTTAGTAAGTATTGCTGAGGGAATGATAAATATATAGAAATAATATGTTTAATAACACAAAATACATGTTATACATCATCAAAATATTTTGAAACTTTAGTGCAATATACCTTATGAATGTCTTAACAGGGAATTTTTTCTCAGTTAAGATGAAATTTTAATTCGGAATGCTGATAAAATTCTTTGTCTGTTTATCTATCATCTATCTATCTTTCTGTTTATCCTCTATCATTATTCTTGCAACTCTTCTAAATCTTTCTAAAACCTCTTGAATGTAGTTGATGAGAGTGCTCAAAAATACAGAATCTTTATGAGAGTAAATATATGCCCTCTCTTAAGGAGGGAGGGGGAGAGAGGAGGGAGAGTGGGGGAACAGGAGGGGAATGGGAGGAGGGGAGGAAGTGTAAATTTTTTGAATGTAAAAATAAATAAAAAAAGGAAAAAATAATCAAAAGTAGTACAAGAAAAGGAAGACTAAATGTCAAAAATTGGAGGCCAACTATATTGTTGTAATGAGGCAAGCAGGTCTGCTTTTCATCCCACCCAGCTCCCACATGGTTAGTTTTACATCCAAAATAACAGCACATAAATTGTATTCATTTAAACACTGCCTGGCCCCATTAGTTCCAGCCTCTTATTGGCTAGCTCTTACATATTAATCTAACCCATTTCTATTAATCTTTGTAGCCCACGAGCTGGCTTACCAGGGAAGATCTTAACCTGCGTCTGTCTGGAGTGGGACAATCATGGCGACTCGCTGACTCAGCTTCTTTCTCCCAGCCTTCTGTTATGTTGACTCCACCCACCTAAGGGTTGGCCTTAGATGGGTGGCCAAGGGGCCTAGGCAGTTTCTTTATTCCTTAACCAAAGAAATCAACAGATTGATATATGACACTCCCACATCAATCCCCTCTAGAGCCAAGTCTCTTGCCAGTCCTAAAATGACTCCCTTAATGTAGATATCTTCTTCCCTGCTCCTATATCTGTCCTTCTGTCTGCACCCTCCCATCCCGCCAAGCACTCCTCAGTCTTTCCCTTTTCCCTCCTCTACATTAAATAACAAGAAAGGCTCAAGGGGGGACATATGCATCTTACTGTAAAGGAGAAATGGAATAGATATCATAGTGGGGGGTGGGGGAAATGTCTGGAGGGGGAGTAAACATGGAAAAAGAGAGATCAGGTTGGGGGATAATGGAGGGAGAGAATAGTGGGAAAGACCATTGGAATCAGATACATCTCTGCAATGAAACAGAAACCTAGCACAATGCAATTGAGGAATCTGAGGGTGACCTTATCTAAAACTCCTAGCAATGGGAGATATGCAGCCTGAAGTTCTGTCTCTCTAACCAGGAACAACTTCCAGTGGAGGAATTTGGAGCCCAACACAGGCACATAACTTTTGACCTACAATTTTGCTGTGTCTATAAATTATGCTGGGACAAAGGTGTTGCAGCAATTATGGCTGTGGTCGACCAATGACTGTGTCAGTTGTAGACCCATATTATAGAGAGAGTTCACCCATGACAATGGCTGATGAGTCATGACCCAGGGAATGCACAGCTAAGAAACCTAGAATAGAACCAAGAATGTCTGGCAAACAAGACAAAAAAAAAAAAAAAAGTCAATGAAATGATTGTTAATGATATTCTGCTATACTCACAGTTGCTTAGCCCAGATGTCACCAAAGAGCAAGAACTCTTCTTAACTACCGAGCCTTCTTTCCCGGTCTATTCTCCATCCTCCTTGAAGACCAAACTTTTATTTACCAAACTAAAAAGAACCACCCTCTTCCCCCCCCTTATTTTATAATGCTTTAAACCACTCATCAAGCAGGGATGATATAAAGACCACCTGCTGTCTCTCATGAGCCTCCCACATTGCCCATTAACTCTGACATCTTTAAATTGGGGTCATATATTCAGAAGCTGAGGCTAGGTAATAATTCTACTGCTGATGCATTAGATCTCATCAGTAATAATAATGTATATCTGTAACAATTGCATTTCCCATCTGGGTGACTTCTTGAAATTAATGCTAATTAAACAACAAAGGAAATTGAAATGTTCTCCTCTCCCTGTGGTTCCTAAAAATAAAATATAGTAAAGAAAATAAAATTTGATAAAATTTTTAATGATTTTTTTTTCTTTACTGGTGTTAAACTAGCAACAGCTGAACCCTGGTCAAAGCCAATTCAAAGTAGGAAACTATCATTAAAACTATTTAATTTAACCTTAACTGTCATCTAATAATTTCTCCAATGCCCTCCCCATCTGTCTTTCTTTAAATAACGATAACAAACAATATTCTGTAATGAGATATAAATGCTCTTAATAAAAAAAGACATATAGAAACATTCTTAGTACTGTAAGATTCTTTTCTCTATTTCAGGAAGGAAGAAAAAAAATACAGAATAAAATGGGCTAAATTCTCTGACCAATGGCAATTAGAAACATTTAAATTCAAGAAAGCTCAAAATAAGTTATGAGTATATAGAATCACATTAATTTTTCTTTTGTCTTATTTTATCACAGAAAAAATGAGACAGAGAAGACAACTTCAGTGGCCAGGAATTTTTAGCAATAAATAAAAAGAGGAGGACAGATGAACATACAATGATATTAGGTGTCAAAGTTTTGAACACTTAAATGACCCTGCACAAGAAACATTTAATGTAGGCTTTACAGTGTAAAGCAATACAACTACAGTAAGAAATAAAATATCTTAATGTATTTTAATTAAAATCAATAAGGCAGAAAATGAATGAATAAACTTAAATATAGTATCCTGAATCCCAGCTTGCACCCATATATTTATGTCAATCTATTTTTAATAAGAGAGAGATATTCTTTTTTAGAAAAGAATATGAATTTGAAAGAATATAAGTCACAGAAAGTAAATGTGAAATGCTTAGCATTGGAGATTTTGAGAGAAGTAAGTAGAGAAAAAGTCACATGGATTTTATTTGTGTTTTAGAAGAACTACCCCATCAGCAATTTATGAAATGATTTGAAGAGAAAGTTAGACTGTGACTCAGAAAGAAAGTTTGAATACAGGAATAGTTTTAGAAAGGGAAGGTAAGATCTTTAAATTATTTTTCAGCTATAAGAAATCAGTTATCTGCGAATAACGCAGAGAATGTTTTGTGCAGATTTTAGGGTGATATGTCTAGCTATCATTTCAACAAAATATAAAACAGTATGTGGAAATGTGTTTTGGAATATTTTGTTATTTGTGCTATTTTAATAATTGACAACACAACTAGATTTCTCTACTGTCAAAGGAAAACCATATAAAGATGAATGTGTTCCATTTGAATAAAATTATGCTATAATAGTTTATTTCAAAGTCGAGAGAATGATAGTTGTCTAATTAATATTATATATCTTCTTAAAATAGTCACTCCTAACCTTTTTACAAATTTGCTTGATATATTTTGTTTTATGGGTGATAAATTAGAGTAAATATATTAACATAGAATATATGGCCACCAGGTTGGGAAGTGGTATGCATGTTTAACCCCAGCGTTGAGACGGAGGTGGAGAACTTCAAGATTGAGACCTACATCCTGGACTACATAGTGAGATTACAGTCTCAAGAAGATGATAGATGATAGATAGATAGATAGATAGATAGATAGATAGATAGATAGATAGATAGA
>NC_022027.1:18631773-18638780 GCF_000317375.1 Microtus ochrogaster
TAGATAGATAGATAGATAGATAGATGATAGATAGATAGATAGATAGATAGATAGATAGATAGATAGATAGACAGATAGATAGACAGATAGACAGATAGAAGGATAGAGATATATAAATATAGATATATAAAATATAGTTTCGTTTCTCAGAAAATCTTCCAGTGATTTTTGTTTTTTACCAAATTAATCATGTACATTATGCACTTAATGTTAAGAATTATACTGAGATAAGTAAACAATGAGAATTGTTTAGAATAGCTGTAAAATGTTATATAAAATAAACTTCTATTGCCAATATCAACTATAGACATGAGTGTTAACTCATACATCTTCTTCATTAGAAGAACACAAGACACAGAAAGAATTCATAGCTTTCTAGAACCAAACAAATAAGCTAAATAAAAATTTAAAGTGTTATTAATCCATTTTATGCACTAAAGTTCATGTTCCTAGATGTTCCTGTACAGGAATCCCATCATCTGTTATTTATCTACCACTTATTGCATGTATGACTTTTTATCCAGAGTTGTTTTTATTCTGTAAAATTGAATGAATAAAATCTCACCATGTTAAGCATTTTGTTAATAATGAAGTCTTTTTTGTATTCTTATAGTATAATTATTCAGAATAAATTATTACCTTTCCAATTATACAAACTTAAATTCCTTAATTTAAATTCTTCTTCATTTACATTATAAAAATACACACTTCTTTAATTTCTCAAAATATTTATAAACTTTTCATCCACACCAATGTTGAGTATTTTCATATTTCGGCAAATTTTAAAGGTAAACATCATTTTAAAAGTGTAGGGATTGAATAATTTCAGTATATCCCAAACATCCAGAAAAGTCTCATCTATTTTTTTTTTTTTTTTGCAGGTAGATGTGTAACATTATGGATACAGATGATTTTCTAAAGTGATGATCTACTTAGAGGGTGGTAAGGAGCTTAAAAGATGCAGCAGTGGAGAATATTTCTATTCATGGTAAAGTCAATGTAGGAAAGGAGTTCCACTGATTTCATTGTGGAAGAGTAGGAAGATTTGGCAAAATAGCCATTCAGAACGTTTTGTATACTACAAAGTTGATAGGCTATTTGGTTTGTTCTTCTGAGACAGGAGAATGTGAAAAGTGAAGAAAGCTTGTGATAATCATTATTTGGCTCAGCAAAAACTCCTACCCCAGCTTACTAAAGCAGGAATTATGAGATTGAAGGCTTTAAATAATAAAGTTTCAGAATATAAAGAGCCAATTTTATCACATACTTTTATATTTATTGTTTTAGTGTTCTTATTCTTACTATTCCTTGCCACTTAATATTTTAAAAGGAATGTTATCTCAAATTGTCTTTCTGTAAAAGTGAAAGCTTTTACTCAGAATAGTGACTATTATAAGATTCAAGTAAACATTAGAGACTTATTGCCAAGTGCAGTTAGAAATTCAGAAAAACTCATAGTATTTTTCTTATTAAATATATAATAATGACTATTCATTTGCCTATTTTATGAATCCTGTGAGGTCATAAGTGTTTATTCGTCTAAAAGTCAGTTCTTTGACAAAACTAAGCAGGTTTTCTCAAGTACAATAAAATGATAAGATTTTGTAATTCTTTCATGGACCTAATTAAAGATCAAGGATTATTTAACAACCATGGAAAATTGAAGTAAAGAACATTTTTTAAAATATTGTTAATATTTTATTACATAAATCAATCTCCACTATTTATTTTTATCCTATTTATTTGCTATATGCTAGGGTCAAGTTTGTCCTGAGATACAGAAGTCTTTAAGGAGGTTTCACAGATTTAAAGCAAAAGTAAGGTGCACAATCTGCAATTAAACACTTAAGTGAATCTAGTAACATTAGGCTCAATGAAATGTGATAAATATGTTATAGAGGATTGCATCCTAAATGATGAAGGAAAATATATCTGAAGATCTAAATGTGATAAATAAAACAGCAGAATTTAAAATATCTTCAGTGTGAACACCTAACAGTAAAGTTATATCTGTTATAGTTTCTACTTTATGTATAAGTTGATAAGTGTAAATGAAACTACACACTTGCAGCAACAACAGATTAACTTTTAAATAAATAAAAAAATCATACCTGTATTATATTGAGAAATTTATTGACCTTGTTTTCTCCAAGAGTCTCAAAATTATTATAAATCTCAAAATTATTATAAATTCACCCACTAAAATTAGAACAATCAGAAGTAATACTTGTTTATATGAGTTTTTTACCCATGTAGAGCAGGCACAAATCCAAAAAGAAAGAAGTTGAGTAATCCTATTTCGGCCATTATGAAAATAGTGAGCACATCTTTCCAGTGAGGTTAGTATTACAGCATTCAGAGTCCAAAACTGGATAACAATAATTAAATTATAAAGTATCAATAAATTGGATGGTGAGTGGGTTTTAAAAGACACATATCAAAGTGAAGAAAAGACAAACTTTTCCCTCTGTTGTTTACTTCCAGCTCCCAGACAACAGCAAATTTATGATGATGAAGGGGAAATTGCTCTCACCTTTAAATTTTAAGGATTAGCCGGGCGGTGATGGCGCGCACCTTTAATCCCAGCACTGGGGAGGCAGAGGCAGGCGGATCTCTGTGAGTTCGAGGCCAGCCTGCTATACAACAGCTAGTTCCAGGACAGGAACCAAAAGCTACAGAGAAACCCTGTCTAAAAAATCAAAAAAAATAAAAAAATTAATAAATGTTAAGGATTGTATAATATAGCAAATACATAGCCTGGATCCAGATACAAATATTGTACCTTTGTTTCACCATTAACTCAAGGATAGGAATTTGAATATAATTGATACTTGGAATTGGCAAAGAAAACAGGAAGAGTTCTGGAAGTCTAAACTGCTGATAGTAACGGAATATACCTGCTAAGGTAAATTCACATTAGTAGTAATAATAATTCATATTTAGAAATTTAGAGCAGTGTCTGGAATACAAAAGATACTTGTAATTGTGCATTTAAAGTGAGAAGTATGCAAAACAGAAGACATTACATACAAAGAATCCCAAGAATATTTTTTAAAGACAGACTTAATAATGAGATATAACTATGTTTAAATCAATTTACACTGAGATTCATGTTATTCTTCTTAAGAAAAAGCATCCTATTTTAATTCATGCAAATTAAAAATATAGATTTAGGAAAATGGTAATTAAGGCCATATGAAAAATTATGTCATTTAATAACCATATGTATCTTTACATAATCCATCTACAATTAACCATATACATCTCTAAATATGTAATCAGAACTCATTATGTCATTGCGTTTCCTTAGCAATAAAATCATTTCAACCCTTATTTATGCAAATGCCTTTCATAAGACCACTTTATCCTGATCTATTGAGTAATAATTGTTTAACTATGCAAAGATGAGTTACATTTGTTTACCTTTGTAAAGATGTTGCATTTACTTAGTTATGTAAAGGTGTGTTGCTGCTTTACCTAGCCTGCCTAAGGCTCCTCCTAATTGGTCTATAAATAGCTGAACAGCCAATGGATGGAGGAGTTAAAGACAGGACTTCCTAGCAGGGAGAGTAAGTAGAGGAGTAACTTAGGCTCAGTTGAAGAAAGAAAAAGAGTCTCTAGGGACACAATAGGGGCCATTCAGCTACACACAGAAGAAGCAGAAAAGTAGGACATGCAGAACTAAAGAAATTTAAAAATCCCCGAGGCAAAATGTAGATGAATAGAGAGGATAGATTAAAATTGCTAGTGGGACAAGCCTAGACTAAGGATATGCATTCCCAGATAATAATAACTCTCGGTTTCTTTAATTGGGTGTTGGCTGTTGTCCCAAAGAGAAGATTCAAACTACACTTGAGTATTACGAAACAAATGAAGACAATTGTTATGGATGATCCCTGCTTTACTAGAGGCTACTCTGGGACCCAGAAACTCAGAGCTCACACAGGCCACCAGAACCCTAGTGCAGGCATTCTGCTTGATTCATGTGGTTTGCCAGATACGCAGATCACTTAAGCCAAAAGACCAGAGCAGAAACAGAATCCATGTGAAAAGAAATCCATCAGACAAAGATGAATTCAGAAAGCAAGGCTTAAAGCTATAATGACCCCAAATTCAGATACTGAGACGTCAGCATAAGAACACTATCAAGCACAGATCGGTCAATATGTCACCACCAGAATCAGGTACCCTACTCTAACAAGCTGCGAGTATTCCAGCACAGCCAAAGAACAGAAGATTATAGAGGTCCTTACAGAAGAAATTAATAAATTCTTTAAAAAATTCAAGTAAAAGAGAATCAAAAACTATTGGAGGAGGTGAAAAAAACCTCTTAAAGAAAGCCAAGAAAGGAATAGGAAAAGAAAATTAAACTAATACCTGAAAACGGAAACAGAAACTATAAAGAAAACAGAAAAATGAAGGAATTCTGGAGATGGAAAACATAGGTAAGCAAATAGGAACTACAGACACAAACACTGCCAACAAAATGCAACAGATGGAAATAATCCTAGGGGCAGAAGATAAGAGAGAAAAAAATCGACACATCAATCATTCAAGATATTAAATGTAAAAAATTTCTGACATAAAACATTCAGAAAATCTGAAACATTATTTACAAAACAAAACAACAACAACAACAACAAAGAAATAACTAAAAACCTGAGTATAATAATAGAAGGAGAATAATCCCTAAAGCCAAAAAACACTTTTAACAAAATAATAGGTAAATAATTTCGTAGCCCAGAGAATGATATGCCTATAAAGGCACAAGAAGCTTACAGAACACAGGGTAGATTAGGCCAAAAAAGAAACCTCCCTTGCAACATAAATATCAAAACAAAAAAATAAACTGCACATATTCTCCCTCCCAGGACCGCAAGGACCACTGAGACGGTGGGACTGATCTAATGGGAGATCACCAAGGCCAGTTGGACTTGAACTGATGGAGCATGTGATCAAACCAGACTCTGAATGTGGATGATGGTAGAGGCTGACTGAGAAGCCAAGGACAATGGCGCTGAGTTTTGATTCTACTGCATGGAAGGGCTTTGTGGGAGCCTAGTCTGTTTGAATGCTCACCTTCCTGGGCCTGGGGGGATCGGGGAGGACCTTGGACTGCTCCTTGGACTGGAGGGAGGGGGAGGAGGAGTGGGGAGGAGGGGAGCGAAGTAGGAGGAGGTGGAAAATTTCAATAAAAAAAAATAAAATAAACTGCAGAACATAGAAGGAATATTAAAAGGTGCAAGGGAAAAAGACAAGAAACATATAAAGGCAAGCTTACAAGAATTAAACTTCTCAACAGATACTCTGAAAACAGGAAGGGCCTGATCAGACATCCTGAATACTCTTTAAGAGACTACAATTGCAAGACCAGACTTCTCTACCCAGCAACTTTCAATTACTATGGATGGAGAAAACAAGATATTCCATACATATTCAACAGAGGAAACTCAAATGGCTGAAAATGACTTAAAGAAATGGCCAACGTCTTTAGACATCAAGGAAATGCAAATCAAAATTACCTTGAGAGTGTATCTTATACCTTTCAGAATGGGTGAGATGAAAAACACAAGCTACAGCTTATGCTGGTGATGATGTGGAACAAGGGAAAATACTCTTCCATTACTGGTGGAATTGCCAACTAGTACAGCCAATATACAAACCAATACGGCAGTTTCTAAGAAAACTAAAAATAAATCTGCCTCAAGCCCAAGCTATACCACTCTTAGGCATATACCAAAAGGATTCTCCATCCTATCACAGCGATATTTCACTATGTTCACTGCTACTTTCTTCATAATAGCTAAGAACTGGAAACAATTGAGATGTCCCTCAGTGAAAGAATGCATTAAAATATGTGGTAAGTATACAATTGGAGTACTACTCAGCTTTTTAAAAATAATGACGTCATAAATTTTTCAGGCGAACGGATAGTATTAGAAAAGATCATCCAGAGAGAGACAACTAAGACCCGAAATGACTGGCTTGGGCTTACTTATAAGTGGATATTAGCTGTAAATAAGGGATAATCATTCTACAATCCACAGACACACAGAGGCTAAGTAAATAGAGCAGCTCAAGGGATGATGCATGAATCTCCCTGCGAAGGGGAATACAATACATTTTGCAGTGGGACTGGAAACAGGAAGAATCAAACAGAGTGTGGGAGGGATGCAGGAATAGAGTACTGGGAGAGATGATTAGAATTTGATTACATTTAGGGAGGAAGATGTAGGAACCTCGTGTAGTGAAAACTTCTTGGTATCTACAAGAGTGACCCAAGCAAAATCTTCTAGTAATAAGGGACATGGAGCTTGAACTGCCCTTCTTCTAGTAAAGCTCACAGCAATGTGTTTGGGAAATCATTCCAGTCACAAAACCTTCAACCTACAATCTGCCTTGTCTGCAAATGTGCTGGGGACTTGGGATGCAGAGCTTGTGGAAGTGGTCAGTCAATGACCTGTTGAAATTGAAGCCCAAACCATGAGGAGTCCATGTCTGATATTGCCTAGATGTCTGGAAACTACAGGTAGGAGATCCAAGAGATCCAGAATAGAAACAAGCACAATTGGCAAAACAAAACATAATGTCAATGAAATGATTCCTAACAATATTGAAACCTAGCCCAAACATCATCTGACAGGTATCATCCAACAATTCATAGAAGCAAATGCAGAGACCCACAGCAAAACACTAGGCAAAGCCAAGAGAACTATGCAGAAGAAGAGAGGAAGGATCAAAGAAGCTGGAGGGCTGAATAACAATTCTTAAATGGGTTTCATATTTATTCTGTGGCTTGGGAAGCTGCAGACTGAGTTATAATACAGCTGATCTAGTTCTTTGTTTAGCAATCCTGTCTTTTCCCAAATGTATTGAGAGGAGAATGGTAAAGTGGTACACAACAAAAAATATATTAAAGAAGGAATGTTGTTATGGTTGTAAATATTTATATCATATATTTCACTTTTCCAAAGTGTTATAATAAAATATTGTGGAATGAAATTGAT
>NC_022027.1:18639685-18645541 GCF_000317375.1 Microtus ochrogaster
GAGTGCCTGTGTGCTGTGACTATATTTGCCTATATCTGTGTCACAGTGTTTTGACTGATCTGGGGCTCAAAGGTAGTTCTATGGTTTTCAATAATAAAGTTAAAATTTACAGACCAAAATGTTATTTCTTAATAAATTATACATGAAGTACACTAGCACCTACTCTATTGGGAGGGGCAGGTCTTAGCAACATTGTTTGAAGGAGACAAAAGTTCACAGTCGGGTGTTAAGAAGCATGTGTATTTATTTTAATGTTACACAATCAGCCATCTCAGATACCACATATCATTAGCCACTGTCTCAGTAGATATGGTTAATTATCACGACTTTGTCATATGATGAATACTAAGTGAATAGTTGCTCTGTTGTGAAGGTAGAAATCATTTTGATAAGAAAATTTATCTTATTTATTTTTTAAAAAATGAAAAAATACCTTCACACTCACTTTATTAAACCTAGCCTAAACATTGTTCCATGTCTCTAATCTATCTAGGGATTATTTTGCCCAAATGAATTGTGTCCACAAAGTTAATAATTTCAAGAGTCAGTAGCAGAATTTTAAAATTGATGCTAGCATATAATCATGACTTAACTTTCAAGTACTATTTTCTAGAACAGACTGGATCATTTTAATTGCAACATATTAAAGATTACCATTTGCTGTAGGAGTTTCTACAGCCAGTAGCCTTTAAGTTACCCAGCCAATTGGGTGAGGGTGTAGTTTCTCTTCTGGCTGTGCCCCATTTGAGCAGAGGACTAAAATGTGTGAGTCTACCCATTAATGAATAACCCTCTGTTATACTAAATTCTGAGCTGGTGTGGGATTTCTTTTACATGTCCATCTTCTTCTGACACCCATTTAGGGTCAAGCTCCAAACCTACCTAATGGACCATCTTAAAGGCCTAACTGGTCCACAGCCCAGAAAGTATCCCACCAGTGTCTTCTTGGCTTGTTTTTACCCACTAAGCTGTTTTTAAATAAAACCCAAGTCATAGCAAAGCTAAGTGTGCATACCAACTTGGAAATTTCCCAAGCTTGTGCACACTCCACTCACTGTTGTGCTTTCTGCCATGTGGTGATTGCACATCTTTCAGTTTGTCCTCCCTACTCTTGAGTTCTGGGCTTATTGCTTCATGTACAGAATCAATTTAATTTTTGTCAAGAAAAACATATTTCTCAGTATTTAACCAGCATCAAGGTGAAAAGAACCACAGAACTAAGGACTGTTCGTGGCACCAGGTTGTGCCACTAGTCATGACTCTGCAACCACGACACCTGCTGGACAACTATAATACCTAAAACAATTTACCAGACCTCATAACAGGTAATTAATGAATCAATATATAATTGCAGACAACATTACCATTGAAAAATTTAGTATCTTTTACTAATATTATGGATTGTATTTTACAAGACTTGTATGATTATTGAGATACATCTATTTATTGAATATTAGGACTCATTTTTTTCTTCATATTATATCCTTAAGAAAATGGTTTCATAACAGAGCCAAGAATGAGACACTTTTAGAAATGGCACAGTCTTTACAAACTAATAATGAACAGCTAGCTGACAGGATAAATACCACCAAAAATCAAAAGTTACCTGAAAAAAATAATACTATTGAAAAGGGCAAATTTAAATTGATAGACAAAATAAAATTCATGTCAAAGGGTACTGAGAAATTAACTTAAAGAATGCATACTATTGAATTTGACAAACAAAATTTGTTAAAAAGTTGTGATAGGTTAGCAGATAGAGTATCTCTACAGGAAGGCAAGCTGCACGCTATCCAAATAATGTCCAAGGGTGAGATGTTATCTTAAAAGAAAAAACTTCAGACTTTGGAATCTCATGTGCAGAATGAGGACCAAAGGCTAGGTGCCTCGTTGAAATCACTAAAGACATATACAGGCCAGGAAATTCAGGCCTTACAAAAGACAGTAGTAAAAAGATTTGAATCAATTGAAGAAATTATTGGAGTTTATGAGCAGGGAAAGAAGTTACAATACAGGATTTAGCATTGCCAGTACCTGACAGAGATGATTTACCCAGGGTTTTAGCTTCCTACCTTGTAATCTACTCTTAACAAAGCATCAAGTTCTGAAGGCCCAAAAGGATCCAAAGAAAGTAGAAGGATACCCATAGGAATGAATGATCTAAAAGAAATTAGGCAATCAATAATAACCTACAGCTTACATTCAGCATTTATTAGGGAGATGGTAAAGACATGGGCTTCAAGCATTAAAGCTACTCCATATGACTGGCTTCAGTAAGTTTCAGCATTCCTGGATGATGGATCTCAACTGATGTTTAAATGTTATTTTAGAAAAGATGAAAAAGCAAAAAGACTTGAGACTTCCAAAGATCCAATTCTTGGTGAGGGCACTAATGCTGACCCAGAGGTTCAAGGTCTTTATGATGAACAAATCTTGTTCTTATGTCACAAAACAGCCTTAAATGCTTGGGACAGGATTCAAGAACTAGGAAAACAAATTGAATTCTACACCAGGGTTAAACAGGGCCAGAGAGAACCCCTTAGGAACTTTTTACAAAGATTAACTAAGGCTGTACAAATAGGGGTAACAACCCCAGAAGCTAGAAGAGTACTTTTTGAATCTCTGACTTTTGAAAATGCCAACTTAGAATGAAAAAGATACTTGGGCCTATATAGGTTAGATCAACACAAATTGATGAATGGATCCTGCATATAATGAACATTGAGACATTTTACTATAATACTGAAACCTGAGAAGGAGAAGAAATGTCCAAAGGTTTGAGGAGACATCAAATGTCAAAGGTTTTAATTATGGTAGAATAGGACATATGGGAAGGGATTAATTTCTCCTCTGGGAATGGCAATAATAGGAGGACTCAGCCTTCAGGTACATGTTGAAGATGTGGCAAAGACCAACATTGGACCACTGAATGCAGTTCAACAAAAGACAGACAAGGCAACCCGATACTATTGTGGAAATTTGGCAGGTGGAGCTCTTGCAGGCCCCTAAGTCAAAAGTTTTCCACTCATTCCCAGTCACTATGAATGACATGTCTCACCAAGAAAATTAAATAATTTAGAGCCTTCTGTAAAAGATCATACTGTTATGGATGATGGAATAAGCATGGAGGAAAAATCAAAAATTCCAATAGGAAATAGGAAACATATATTCTGGCAGACTTCTATAAATGATCAAAGACCAAAGCTAAGAGTCCTTATAAATGGCATTGTAATTGGTTTGATAGACACAGGTACAGACATGACTATCATTACTCCAGAATCTTGGCATCCTAATTACTAGAAATTGTAACCCGATCACAAGTGAAACAAAGCAGGAGATGGTTTAAATCCACAGAGCCAAAAGGACAAAAAGGAAAGATAAGGCCACTTGTGGCTAATATTGCAGTGAATGTATAGGGTCGTTACCTGCTGAAGCAAAGGAATACTCAGATTAACATTCCTGCAGTCCCCAAAACTCATAATTCTGGGAGGGATAATATAAGGTACTATAAACAAAAGTCACCAGCCATTCAGGCTGTACAAGAACACAAAACAACTAGCACACCTTTCGAGGTACCAACAGCTCTACATTTAAAATGGTTTACTGAGAAAACAATATGGATTAAACAATAGACTTTAACAGAAGACAAATTGTAGGCTTTAGAACAGCTAGTACAGGAGCAGGTAGATGCTCATCACATTGAAGAATCAACTAGCCCTTGGAATTCTCCTTTATTTACTGTAAAAATGAAATCTTGTAAATGGAGAATGGTGACAAATATAGGAGCTGCCAACAAGGTAATTCATCCTATGGGCCCTCTACAATCTGGAATTTCTATGCCTTCTCTATTACCAAAAGGAGGGCTTGTTATAGTTATTGATTTAAAATATTATTTCTTCACTATACATTTACAAGAAAGGGTCTTCAATGGGGTTGAAGACTAAATTCTTGTGGTTACTTTCCTCTTATTGCTTGGCTAAGTTATCTATTACACAAGACTTAAACTCAGTATAGTATAATTATTGAAACATTTATCACCTGTTTCTTGCTTTATATTGTTTATGCTGATTGTAATTGTAATTTTTATACCTGATATTTGTGCCTATTGTATATATTTTTGTATTCGGCTTAGAATTTTCTTGTTTCTAACAAAAGGGGAAGATGGTGAAAGAATTCCTACAGCCAATAGCCTTTAAGTTACCTGCCTACTTAGGGGTGGTCACTTATACTATAAATATCAATGTAAAGAGCAGGTCCTGTCTCTCTTCCAGCTGCATGATTTGGTTGCTGTTCTCTGTTTAAGCAGAGGACTGTAATCTGTGGGTCTACCCCTTAATAAAGAACTCTCTATTATACTCAATTCTGAGCTGGTGTGGGATTTCTTTTAAGCATACATTATCAACCATTGTTTATTGTTACAAAGAACTGCCTAAAGTAAAAAAATTTCACTAATTTGTTTATATATATTATTTATTCTTTATGTATGTATATAATTAAATTCAGACTCATTTACCTGTTTACTACACTAATCTTGTTTTTCTCTACTCACCCAATGAGTATCCCTCCCCTTTTTATATATATTTGTCATTTGAGCTATTGACTCTAATGGGAATACCAACATGACCATGAGTCTTATAGTTTTCAGTTGAATATGAGCTAATTGGTTGTGGAACATATCTGGATGTCCAGCAGATATGGCCTATTATTCAGTTCTGCAGAAACTCAGAGGCAAATGGACATAATTTAAAAAAAAAATAATTAGAGGTGTTATCCAGCCGTAGAAAAGTGAGTTTCATATGTTGGTTTTTTTTCCCCATGGTTCATTATTTGAATATTTATACTGTAGTTTAATTCAATGTAACTCCAAAAGCTAAAAAAAGTAGACACACTTACTGAGAAGATAAGGAGTAATAGAATTCAGGTGCTATATATGTGGAAAGGGAAAGACAGAATAGGTAAGTTTTAACTGTGGAATGAGATAGGAACATAGCGATAAGTAGAATTGTGGGAAGCATAATGGCTCATAAGATATTTGCAAAGACTTTATGGGAATGTTATATGCTTATTAATACATAATTGAAAATATTTGGATAGAAGTACTACATGGGGGTTGGTGTAATGATCCTCCTTGAGCAATAGGTTTTTAAAGAAAAAAAAACAATACTTGATGTATTGTCTGTAACGAGAGAAGCAGACTGCTTGTTTTGGCCGCCCAGCTAGCCTACATCCGAAATAATCATACAGATCCTATATTAATTAAAACTTTGCTTGGCCATTAGTTTTAGACTCCTATTAGCTAACTCTTACATCCTGATTTAACCCATCCCCGTTAATCCATGTTCATCATGAGGTAGTGGCTTACCGGGAAAGAGTCAGCATGTCTGACCTGGTGTCTCCATGGCAGCCCTCTCTCATTCTGCTTCCTTCCTCCCAGCATTTAGTTTTGCCTGCTCTGCCTACCTAAGTTTTGCCCTATCAGATAGAACTTTATTGATTAACTAATGAAAGCAATACATAAACAGAAGGAACTCCTATACCATCTGAACGGTACAGGTTACCAATATTGGTCTTTATTAATCATGAAAACTTGGAAGTAAAGCCCTATTCCTGAAGATACCACATAATTTTGCCAAAGGGCATGAGAGATAGTAAAGAGGTTCTAAACTTGATTGTTTATTTCTGGATCATGGAGATGGGTGACTAGGACTTGATAGAAAGAAAGACTTAACACCATCTTTTTATTTTTTTAGGTTTTCTATTTTTATTTTTTATTTTTTTTAAATTTATTTATTTATTGAGGATTTCTGCCTCCTCCCCGCCACCGCCTCCCATTTCCCTCCCCCTCCCCCGATCAAG
>NC_022027.1:18647425-18672610 GCF_000317375.1 Microtus ochrogaster
ATGGGAGCAGAGGCTGATGGCTTGTTGTCTAATGAAGAAACTAAGACCCTAAAGATTTAGCTTTTTACAGAAAACCAAGTAAAAGTATATCCATAAAGAAAGCTACAATGCCCAATTCCTTATTATAGCACTGCAGTACACATCTACAAGATAATAAGTAATGGGAAGAGAAGTTTTATCAGGCCCAGTGACTTCAGATACACTAGAAAGAACACTAAGTTCTTGGAAGGAGACAGGATTCACTATTTTCATAGAAGTTTTTCAGGAAAATGGAAGGAGGTACTACTTTTTTGTCTTGTAAATGTGTATTATTGGAGTCCAGTTCATATTCTTAAAATGCAGTAAGTACCCTAATTCATTGAGTCCGAAGGGTTACTCTCATGGTTTATAGACCAGGATGAGTAGTGTTTGGGAGATTATGTTTCGATTTTTGTTAGTTTCTCACTGAAGTAACTAATATGTTTTCACTTTAAAATCTCTCCTTCTTCCCTTGGAAGCTGAATGCTAATTATCTTAATAATGCATTATTCCAACCTTTTTCTTTTTCTTCTAATAGCCCATTAATCCTGTGGGCTTGAAATTATCTGATTTTTACTCAAAGTAAGAGACTTCATTGAGAATTAGCTCTCTACATGATAGAAGAAATTTAAAAAACTTTCGAAGTAAACGTATTCATTTTGTGGTGTGCATTGAAGAAAGGAGGCTTCTTTGAGAAGTGGACCTTTCTATGTTCTCTGATGATGGACTGTCTCTTTTTAAAGAAGACAGTCCTGTCTAACAGCAGAATCAGCACCGCCATTCAATTCAATGTCTTCTTTCCTGAATGCCCTGGTATTACATCCACTCTGAATATTTAAAAGCTCTGGTCAACCCTGCTGTGAGGGCTCTGTTGTTCACAAGTAAGTTTTGATTGTGAGAAATGTCAAGGGGACCTAACTGCTCTGCCATTATTTAGTATTTTTATTGTTCACAGACATGTCCTTACTTTGTTCTCCCTGCTGATTTTTGTGATTAATGGATGTGTCCCTTTCTCTGGTAACTTTTGAATAAGTCATAGACTGAATGGTTCTAACTCTAAGGATGCTCTTCCAAACTGCCTCACCTACTTAGGAAACTGGTAAAGATAAAATAACCTGAGGACCAGTAAATGCCCTTTGGAATTGTACAGTACTATTTTTTAAACTACTTTTTCTTCAACTGAAAATGAAGTCTTATAATCTGTCAATGTTAAAGTTAAAATGTATACATTATTTTTAATTGTTAACTAAAGAGAAACATAATTTTAAATTATTTCTTTTATTTTTGAGATTATAATATAATTACATTATTTTCCCTTTCCCCTTTCTCGACAGACAAACAGTTTTACACAGCTATAAAGACTATGAACCACTCAATGACCTGCATCACATGAACATGATAAGGGGGCTGGAGTGTGAAACATACATTGGTGAGCCACATTGGCGAGAACCAAAAGTTTCCTTACAGAATTAAGAACTGCTCATTGAAGGGAAAATTTGCCCCTTAATATAAATCTGCATAACTAGTCAAGGCTAGTGAATTCCTGGGTCTTGGAAGAGAAACGACAGCCACCATTTACCAAAGAAACATAATTTCTAAATGTATATTATTTGTGCTTATACCCATAAATATTTGGCGCTAATGGAAAGTAAATGGATGCCACATGAAAGTTCTCTGCCAAGAAATAATTTTAAAGAGATCATATCATAACTATACTCAGGAGTCATTTGTTAGAAAAGTTTTTCAAATTGTGAACTGTTTCATACATATTCTGTGTAAATGTAAGCATTAAGACTTTCTGCAATTGATACATGTGGTTTTTTCTGTGTTTGGAAACTCCATATCTTGTAAGACTTGAAAAGTGGGTTCTTAACAAAAAAGACAAAAATACTAAAAAAAGTAAACTACTAGTAAGTACTATAAGTTTTGCAGAGCTAAAGAATATAGAGCTTTTTAAGGGTGTCAACTGTAATCCCATAACACAGGAAGAAGCCACAAGATAATCCTCACAAATTGAAGGGCGTCCTGAATCGTATTGTGAATTACAGGCCAGTTGAAATACATAGTCAGACACTGACTCAAAAACAAAAGCAACATTTTGCAGTGGCAAAAGAGATGGTTCAGCCATTGAGATCATTGTTGCTCTTCCAGAAGACCAGAGTTTTGTTCCAAGGACATGCATTAAGTTGTCTACAGCCATTTATAACTCCGGCTCTGGTGGAACCAGTGCCCCTTTATACCCTCAATAAACATGTGTAAACATGCTCAGACATGTATGCATAATTTAAAAAATAGATCTTTAGAAATAAAATGATATCATAAATAAAAACAAAATTCTACAGTTCAAAATATAAAATATGTATTTAACTCATTTTACAGTGCTAACTGTGCTGAAAACATTGTGTGGCATGACTTCTGTATACTGCTAGTGAGGTTAAATGAGTAAAACTTCTTGAAAATTTTCTCATTCTCCTAAAGCAATGAATCATGTCCAAATCATTTTCATTCAAGTCCAAATCATTTTCCAAAACAGAAAAGGAAATATGTGTCCATGTAAAGAATTGCCCAAAAATTATAAAATGAGTGATGCTTTATAATTGCCAGAAGTTAGAAACCACCTGCCTTAGCTTCTTTTCAGGTTTCTGTGATAGAATTATCTGACAATCAACTCAATGGAGAAAAAGTTAATTTCCACTCAAAATATAAGATAAAGTCTATCAAGTCAGAGAAGTTAGAACAGTAGAAATACGAGACAGATGGTTAAGAAGAAAAAAAAAAGCATTCAAAAGGCAGATAGCAATTAAAGCATATGTTAAGTTCTAATGTTATTTACTTTTATTTTTATTTTTTTTTGTCTATGATACAATACAGCTAATGACATGACTCATAGTTGGTAAGATTTACCACCTTTATTGATGTAATCAAATTAATCCACCAGAGACCCATCTCCTAGGTGATTATAGACCTAGGTAAATTGTTAAATAATATTCATGATCACACCAAATGAATGCCTATTAGAATAAGATGGTGCAGAAATGGTTTGCTATTTTTTTATCTACCCAATTAAGGTTTTCCAAGTAATAGCCATGAAATCTAAACTATTACAATAATAATGATTTACTCATGGCTTAACAATTATGGAATGTTTATGCAATAATGTGAAATATGTGATTAAGTAACCATCAATATGTGTAACATGATTCATGAATAACAAAATAATCACTTTGAAAAAGCTAGAGAGAAAGAGGGAATCCATGCTGTATTATTTCAATCTCACAGTTGAATGCAAATACAATAATTTTCTCTTCTGAATATTTTTTGTATCCTGCAGTTAGAATTATTTGTATTCAAGTAATTTCAAAATATTGAATTTAAAATTCCATAAATAATGACTATTATTTAAATCATTCACTATTCTGTTTTGGCACAAATCTAATGTTTTCTTGCTTTAAATATTCATCTGTGAATTTATTGTTCAATCAGTATGTCTATGGCCTACAGTATGAGACACCTGCCTTTAAATACTTGCTCACTGTCTCACAGGATGTATATCCACAGATGTCAGATCTGTCTTCAATTAAACCTTATGTGGTAGCCTACTGCAGTTTTACAGTGACCACCTCATTAATCTCACTTTATCTCACTAGAGAGGCCTTATATCTTCTTGCATCTTTATCATAAGAAAAGTGGGTACGTTATAATAAGATATTTGAGATAGACCACTTATGTAAGATTTATTACAGTATCTTGTTAAAATAATTTTATGTTTGCTTAAGTTGTTGTTTATCTCTTACTGTGCTTAAGATGTAAACTTAAATCTGGGAATAAGGATACATTGGGAAAACTTTATATATGCTTTCTATTGACCTTGAATTCAAATGTCCACTGATGGCTTGGTGTATAACTTACCCAAAAAAGTAAGGGATGATACTGATCATAGTGAACACACATCTCTGGGAATTCAATCTAAGAGAGGTGGAAGGAAATATATGATCAAGGGAGGTCAAGATTATTATGGAGAAATCTACAGCTACAGCTGAAACAAGCTTCTGGAAACTCATGAACTCTAGAATTACAGCTGTGGAGCCTCCATGGGACCAAACTAGACCTTCTTTATGGCAGACTGTGGAAAAGCTTGAACTGTGGAGTAATTAGCAATAGAATTAGGATCTACTGGTGGTACAACAGCTAGCTTATTGGAGCTCATTCTCTATGGTGAAATGCGATGCTCAGCTTTATTTCAGTGGGTGGGGTTTGGTATTGCCCCAAATTAATATGCCAGACTTTGTTGTCTACCTTTTGGAGTCCTGACCCATTAAGAGGAGTGTATGGGAGGTAGGCTAGGGGTAGGGAAGTGGGGGACAGTGTGTTGGGAGAAAGAAGTGTGGTTGGAATATAAAATAAAATTTGAAAAATAATAAATTAAAAAAGAAAATAATGGAAAAACTTGATGCAATAATGTGATCTTATTATTCAGCTGATGTAATAGAACAACAGTTTTTGCTTTCAAGAGAAAATGCATGCTTCAAAGAATGACTCTGTTTGGAAATTACAAAGTAAAATTTTCTTGAATTTCATTTATTTTATTTGTGTAAATATTTTCATCTGCATGTATGTCTGATTATTTAGTATTGTCTGGTGCCTACATAGGCTGGAAGAAATTGTCTTAGTCCTTTGAAACTGGGGAAGAAAATGGTGGTTGCTTTCCATGTGAGTGCTGGGAAGAATACTTAGGTCCTCTGCAATGACAACAAGTGGTATAAATTGCTAATCCTCTTCTCTGGTTTTCAAAAAGAATCATTTGTTTAGACTGATAAAGAATTTCTATTTCATAGCAATAGGAGTGAATATATTCTCAGAATAACAACACAAAGAACAAAATCACATGAGAATAGGTGTATGTTTGGATAAGACAAATGCTTCAAGTTGTATTAATAGAGATTTTCTTTATGGAAGACTGTAGTTTGTGTTGCCAATTTTTGAAATGTTACATTGAAGAATGAAAACTTTTCATTTTCTACTGGATAGTAGATACTTGAATGTATTCTTGGAAGAAGAGTTGATGAAAAATTAGTTTGTTTCAGGCCATCAGAGAATATGGGACAAAATTCCCAGAATACAAAAGATTAGTGTCAACAGTCTTGTCTCCTGAAGGTATTGTGTTTCTTCAAGTAGATCATGTCAGAAAAATTGTAACATATTGTGTACAAACCACGAGTTGCTGTAGATTCCTTATCAAACAGTGAATGGCTGAAAAGCAGGGAGTGGAACAGTGTCATTCAAGGTCCTCGCTAAGGCTGGACTATCCAGTCTTGGTGAGGAACATAAAACATTGGCTGTTTTTGTTTCTTTTTTGTTTGTTTATCTTTGGTTCGCTAAGAAAATCCACAGAATAGGGTTTTGCCAGAGAGTACTGCATTTCGGAAGCTCCCTATAGCGATGTTCCTTCACCTCTCCTCCAAACTTGAGCAATAAACTTATTGCACCTCAGGTATTTTTGCAAGTTTTGCTTTCAGAGAGGTCTTTATACAAGATTTTACAGTCCTATTAAAAGAAGAAATTGTCCAGGCTAATAATAATATTTAATATTAGTAAATTAACCAAATACATACAAGATCCATTCCCCATTACTTGATCCGACTTATTTTGGCAGGAAAATCTTAAAGGTCTCTATTGATAATATTAATGGAGTTTTTAAATGCATTTTGAATTTCTGGATTTACCCTAACTGCATCCATTTTGACAATTTTATGGTTGCCTTATCTTTTATATGTTACTAAATACTTCTGGCATTTTCAAGTTGAAACTATTCTTATGTGGCTTTACGTGGCTTTTTTTTTTTTTTTTTTTTTTTAGAAACAAGATAAATAGGGACGTAAGACTTAAGCAATTGGAGGTAATGGATTTCTTTGGAAGAATTGCAGTGTGCTGGTCAAGCAACTTCCTGTATTAGTCAACTTTGGGAAAGCTAATCTTCTGATCCACTGGGGTACGTATTACTTGTTTTAACTGCTTCAAAAAATCTGAGACATATTAATATCCAGCAACTCAATTATAATAAAATATCAAAACCATTTATCTTCATTTCCACATAAAATGGTAAGGAAAGTGGGAATTTGATTTGTATGATTAATTTGAAATAGCAGGATCAAATTTTCAGTATAACTTTTACAGCTATCTGTCCAGTCATTATAAGATACACATACATGATTATCTTCACACCACACAGAGCCTCTCTGACCCTTTGACTGTAGTTAACTATTTAAGGCTCCTTTATCTTTTTGTAAGCATGTTTCGAAATTGGAAACCATCACCCTACCCTTGAATTTTAATATTATTACCATAATAATGCCTAACTATTAAGTTTTCTTAGGAAGTTTAATTCTCCACACCCCACATCAACAAAAAAAAAAATATTTAGTACTTTGATACCACCTGGGCTACAGACAGTGAATTTCTAGTATCTTTTCTTAATCAAAAATAGTTTCAATATGATTCTACAACTCCTGGGCTATTCTGGAGACCTCTTAAAGTAAGATAGTAACAAGAGGGAAACAGTGGACCCAGCTGTTTCTGTCACAGATACAATTAATGTAGTATATTGCTTGACAAACTCTTTAATCACTGCACATGTGGTCACACAAGGGAAAAGAGTTGTCATTAAAATCTTGATACTAACTGCATATGTTTAAACAATATGTTTAGACTTCTACAAGAAAGTCTATGAGGAGATACTTTGAGGTTCTTTGTCCATGGTGGTTCAATCATGTGTGTATAATGGGGGCAGGCAGAGAAGAGAGAGAAGACTCCAAGTATCCTTGAGGAACTAATGTTCATATCACTGATGAAAGAATATCTTGTATGGGGAATGGGTGCAAACTGAAGGGTATAGGCTACAATGCTATTATCTCAATCAGACAGAATCAGTAAACTGGAAAGCAATTTGTTCCAAATTTCTCTCTTTCTTATTTGCTAAATTAGCCTTCCACTGACACAAATTAGAGGAAAAGAATCCTTCTGGGCAGGGACTTGGGGAAATAAAATATAATATGTAATGTCTTTAGCTAACAAAACAACACGGAAAATTCAAACGTTGGATTGAGATAGGAAGAAAAGAAAATCTGTTCAGAAATTCCTGGAAAATAATCTATCTTTATCATACTAAAATAAAAACTTTATTATTCTCAGACAACAAAAAATCAAAGGGTTTTATAGGAGACAGAATTGACAGAAACTTTAATGAGAAATAACAAATTGAAGATTACAGGTTATGATTAATACTTAAACATTATTGGGACATAATTAAATGGAAGCATAAAAATTATCAATTCTTTTTTCTAGAGCTTTATCTGTTTTTATTAATATGTTTTTAATGTTGGGTATGATGAGTACTCCATTAATCCCAACACTCTGGAGGCAGAGGCATGTAAGTCATTTTGAATCTGAGTGTAAGTTTGAGACCAGCCTGCTCTACATAGTGAGATCTAGCCCTTTCGTAACTATAAAATGAATCTCCCTGCATGTTTATTCTGAGAATTTTATACATTCATACAGTGTATTTTAATCATGTTCACTCTCTAATTCACCTATAACTTCTTTCCACATCCAATTTCCATTGCCTGTTCACCAATCCTTTTCACAATTTTATGTATCATATTTGATACATAAAATTAAACCACACTGAGTCCAATTTGGGCTTTCTATGTATGCCTGGGTGTGGAGCTATCCACTGCAACATGTCACAACAATCAGAGACCACAAAACTAAATCTTCCACTCCTAGCATCCATCCCTGCCAAAAGATCATTAGTTAGTGGAGATTTGTGAGCCAGTCACCTACACAAGCTGGAATGCTGATGGAATTGATTTTATATAGTTCTTGATCTGATGACCACAGTAATTGGGATTCCACACATATTTTCTTTCTGTTATATATGGAAGAAACCACTTTGATTGAGTAATTCCTGACCTAAACATCTTATAGTATTTCTTCCAGAACTTTCATGATTTTCCAAAGACTTGGGCATAGAGTAGGTGGTATAGATATCTCATTTATGGCTACTAACTCACCAGAGAATTGTTTTCTCCAATTTGGTTTATCCTAAAGTTCTGCGATTGTGATACAGCTATCAGCTCACATTTTTAATGCATATCACTATTAGCTTTTACTTCATTTTGTTATGTATGTTAAACAAAATGCAATTTCTCTCCTACCATGGGCTTTAATATAATCTTATATTTAATAAATATAAGATTTATTTCTTAAATAGAGCCTCATATCTAGAGCTGAGTTCAACAGATGTAGGTTTAGTTCTAAACTCACGAGTGGCACTTGTTCTTATTAAACATGAAAACTGGCAAGCCAATTCATTTAGGCCTTACCATGTCTTAGATTGTGTTTCTAACAATATTTCTTAGCAAAAAATATTTCTTAGCAATTATTATCAAAATCAATTCGATATCTCCCCGATGAGAGACACTCCTTTAAATATATTTAATATTACACTACTGGAGTTTTAGAAATTTGAATAGAACTTCAATTCTGTTATGACATATTTCACTTAAATTCTAGCAATTATATAATTGTTACTTTTAAGTAAAATTAAGTAAGAAGAAAATTCCTATTATATAGAACTGTGTGATGTTGGGCTTTTGAGATCTTTTTATACTGGAATAAATAGCATTATCTGTATAGAGATGACAGTGAGGTAAGAGTACAAGAACAAGGCTTAATATACGTGCTATAGCAATGAGGCACAGCTTCTGAACCAGACACACACACATACAGACACACACATAAACACACACACACACATGTATATAGACACATATATATATATTAAAAAAGATATGTGTGTGAGTGTGTTTGTGTATATATAATTTTGTGGGAAACTTTAACATTTTTTGTACTCACAAAAGCTATTTTCTACATAGCATTATCTGGCACTCTCATAGTAATTATGAATTAGTTTCAAATTCCAAGTTTCCAATTTAACCACTTATGAGGAAAATTGATATTGAAGCAATCTTCTTTCTCATGGCAGTAATCTTCACAAATCTGGTCAGCTGCCAGGTTAATACTTTTTAGAATGCATTATTATTTTACAGGAAAAGGGAGAATAATTTAGTGAGTTTTTTTTACTGCATCCATGTATTTTTGTTTCTAAATAATTGTATTATGCTGTGATCCACACTCTAATTTTATTATATTGCATTATCTCCTTTATATAGATACCAAAAGCACTGTTCCAAGTTTTTAAATAATATCTGGCATTCCACTAAGATTGTATTGGTACTGAGCCATGTGGCTAGCATAGATAAGAATAATGGGCTAATATAAGTTTTTTTTTTGTTTGTTTGTTTTTTTGGTTTTTTTGAGACAGGGTTTCTCTGTGGCTTTGGAGCCTGTCCTGGAACTAGCTGTTGTAGACCAGGCTGGCCTTGAACTTACAGAGATCCGCCTGTCTCTGCCTCCCGAGAGCTGGGATTAAAGGGGTGCACCAAAGAGTTAATAAGAAGCCTGAGCAAATGGACTGATCAGTTTATAACTAATGTAAATCTCTGTGTGATTTCTTTGGGACTTAATTGTGGGAACCAGGCAGGACAGAAAATCTCATTGCTTTTTACTGCTGAGTAGTACTCCCATGGTGTAAATCTACCACATTTTCTTTGTTCATTTTTCAGTTTAAGGGTATCTAGGTTGTTTCCAGATTCTGACTGTTATAAATAATTCTGCTATGAATAGAGTTGAACAAATGTTCTTGTGGAATGGTTGAGTATCCTTTGTGTATATGCCCAAGAGTGGCATTGCTGGGTCTAGCAATTTTTTGAGAAACCACCATAATGATTTCTGGGTGGTTGTACAAGTTTGCATTTTCACCAGCAATGGAGGAGTGTTCCTCTTACTCTGTGTCTTCTCCAGCATAAGTAATCATCAGTGTTTTTGATCTTTCTGACAGGTGTAAGATAGTATCTCAGAGTTGTTTTGATTTGTATTTCCCTGGTGACTAATGATGTTGAATATCTTCTTAAGTATCAAGCAGATGCAGATACACAGCAGAACATGCACTAAGTCCCTAGAGTCCAGTAGAAGAGAGAAAGAAGTGAGAATATGAGCAAGAGGTCAAGACCATAATGTGGATACCTACTGAAACATACTCCATGAACTAATGGAAGCCTTTTATCTCTGGCCTGACAGCCTGGGACTCAGCATAGCATCAAACTAGGCCCTCTGAGTTTGGGGGACAGCTGTGTGGCTGGGCTAGACTGTTAGGCCACTGGCAGTGAGACCAGAATTTATCCCTAGTGTTCCTTATGCCTTTTCAGAACCTATTCTCTCTGTAGAGATACATTACTCTTCCGAGATAACGTGGGAAGGGCCCTGGTCCTGCATCAAAGCAATGTCCTTGACTTTGTTGACTCCCAACTGGAAGCCTTACCCTCTGAGAAGTGGATGGGAAGTGGAATGAGGGGTGGAAAGTGGAAAGGTGGAGTGATCAGGAAGAGGGGAGGGAGTTGGAATTGGATTTGGCATATAAAATAAGAAAAGATAGCTTTTTAAACAATAAATTATAAAATGATAACATAAATCCCCCAAAAATATGTTATCAAAGGGAACTATGTGTGTCTTCTTAAAACTGATTTCATTTTATTAAAAAAAATCATTGAAATTAAATATCCAAATGTTAGGTTTGTCATCGTCAACAATAAGTACCATGTTAAATGTAATAAGGAGTGCTAACTACATTTATCATTGTATGTCAATTTGAGAGTATGTTATACAGTTTTTCTCCTAAGAAAATAGTCCTATACTTAGCATTGTTTTTAATTTTAGAAAGTAGAAATAAAATTTAAATTTCATACAATTTTAAACAAAATTTTACGAGTAAGTGCACATCTTTTAGCTGACAAGAAATGTATACCTTGAAATTAAATTGTATGTATGCATAATCTGATTCTGGTAATTTGAACTCAGTTATTTACTTCACTCATACTATTTACCTATGATTAATGCAATCATATGTGTAATTGAAGTATCACACTGAATGGCATAGTTATAAACAGTTACTATATGTACAATAGTACATGTCAATCTTTTTTTAGAATTTTTTATTTAAAATTTTTTTTTCATTTTACATACCAACCACAACTCCCCTTCCTTCCACTCCCCCACACATACCATTCCCAGACCCAAACCTCAATCCACTCTCCAGAAAGGGTAAGGCCTCTCATGGGAGTCAACAAAGTCTATCACATCTCTTGAGGCAGGGCCAAGGCCATCCTTGCCATCAAGGCTGATTAAGGTATCCCTCCATAGGGAAAGGACTCTAAAAGCCTGCTCATGTAATAGAGATAGATTCTAGTCCCATTGCCAGTGGCCACACAGGCTACCCAAGCCATAGAAGTGTAACCCATATGCAGGTTCCCTCATTATCAATTCAGAGTCAGTGAGCTCCCACTGCCTTGGTTCAGCTGTCTCTGTGGGTTTCCCCATCATGATCTTTACCTCTTTATTCATAGAATCTCTCTTCCATCTCTTCAGCTCAACTCCATTTGCTCCACCCAGAGCTTAGCTCTGTATCTCTGCATCTTCTTCAATTAGTTATTGGATAAAGGTTCTAGGATGACCATTAAAGTGGTCATCCATCTGATTACAGAGGAAGGCTAGTTCAGTTGCCCTCTCCACAGTTGCTTGGAATGTTAGCTGGGGTCATTCTTGTGGTTTCCTAGGAGACTTCCTACCATCAAGTTTCTCCCTAACCTCATAATGGTTCCCTCTATCAAGTGATTTCTTTCCTTGGTCTCCCTCTCTGTCCCTGTATCCTCATGTCTTCTTCTCCCTATCCCTTCACCATTGCTCCACCATGCTTCCATTTTACTCAGGAGATCTTATCTATTTTTACTTTTCAGGGGCATCCATGTAAGTCTCTCTTAGGTTCCTCCGTGTTATCAAGCTTCACAGGGTTTGCGTACTGTAGCCTGGTTATTTTTTCCATTACATCTAATATCCATTTATGAGTGAATACAACTGTGTTTGTCTTTCTGGGTCTGGATATCCCATTAGAATGTTTTCCTTCTAGGTCCATCCATTTGCCTGCAGTTTTTGAGCTGTCACTGTTGTTTAAATACTGAGTAATAATCCATTGTGTCAATGTACCATATTTTCTTTACTTATTCTTTGGGTGATGGACATCTAGGTTGTTTCCAGGTTCTGACTATTACAAATAACGCTGACTATAGCTGAGCAAATGTCTTTGTGGTATGAATGCTCATCCTTCTATTATATGCCCAAGAATGATATTCATGGTACTTGAGATAGATGGATTCCTATTTTTTCTGAGAAATACCATACTGATTCCCAAAGTAGTTGTATGATATAGGAAGTCCTTCTGTATATGTGTTGATTTATTGTTTAATAAATAAAACTGTTCTGGTCAATGGCTTAGCAGAGTAAAGCCAAGTTTGAAATCTGAACAGATATATAGAAAGAGAGTAGCCAGAGTCAAAGAGACACCATGTAGCTACCAAAAGAGAAACATAACGCTGCTGAACCTTTCTGGTAAACCACAGCCTCTTGGTGATACACAGAGATAATAGAAATTGGTTAATTTAAGATATAAGAGATAAGTACCTAAGCTAAGAGAAAGTACCTAAGCTATTGGCCAAGAAGTGCTGTAATTAATTTTGTTTCTGTGTGATTATCTGTGTCTGAGCAATGGGGAAACACTGATTACAGCTGTACAAACTTGCACTCCCACCAGCAGTGGAAGAATGTTCTGCTTACTACACATCTTCTCTAGCATAAGGTGCCATAAGTGTTTTTGATTTAAACCATTCTGACAAGTGTAAGATGGTATTTCAGAGCTGTGTTGATTTTCATTTCTTGAGTTCAAACGATATTGAGCAGTTCCTTTATCATTTGGCCATTTGAGTTCCTTTGGTTGAGAATTCTCTGTATAGATATGTACTCCATTATTTATTGGATTATTTGTTATTTTGATGCCTAGTTGTTTGAGTTCTTTATATATTTTGGAGATCTGTCCTCTGTCAGATGTAGGGTTGATGAAGATATTTTCCCATTCTGTAGACTTCGGGGTCCACCATCAAGATAAACTATCTCTTTGGACCAGCATGGGAATAAAGACACAACTCACATGACTTTATAAGGAGGGAGATTCTCAGTGATCCCTCATGCAATCTTGAGTTCACATGCTGAAAAATTCCTCTCGTTTATTCTCCAAAAAGCCTTTATACCAACATATAAACTGAGAGGGAAATTTATTAGCATTCTGTTTCCTAGGTAACCAGGTGAATGTCTTTAGTCATGTCCACACCTTTGACCACACCTTTCTATGCCCATTTTGTCATGTCTTTATCTTTCTACTCTATATGCTAGCTCTTTCATGTAGGCTTGAATTAGTATCTCTATCCCAGGTGTCCTCAAAATTATAAAGAAGTAGAAAAACATCCTGACACTTTGATAAGGTAGCGACACCCTGTCTGGAAGACTACATGATCACCTCAGATGATCTATGGCTTCAGAGCCTGACTGCCATACCATGTAGAAATATGGGCCTAGAGTTGACTGCCATTTTGTCTTTTTTGTCAAAAGCTTCTCAGTTTCAGGAGGTGCCATTTATTGATTGGTGCTCTCAGTGTCTGTGCTACTGGTATTACATTATAAAGTGGTCTTCTGTGCCCATTTGTTCAAGGCCACTTCCCACTTTCTCTTCTATCAGGTACAGTATAATTGGATTTATGTTGAAGTCTTTGATCCACTTGGACTTGAGTTTTTTTGCATAGTGACAGATAGGGATCTATTTACATGTTGACAACCACTTATGCCAACACCGTTTGTTTAATATGCGTTCTTTTTTTCTATTGTACAATTCTGTCTTTGTCAAATATCTGGCATTCATAGGCGTGTGGATTAATGCCAGGTTTTTAGATTCGATACTATTGATGCACATGTCTATTTTTATGCCAATACCAAGCTCTTTTTTATATGACAGCTATATAATATAGCTTAAAGTCTGGGATGGCAATGCCTTTGGAGTTTCTTTGTACAGAATTATTTTGGTTATCCTGGGTTTTGCCTTTCCACATGAAGTTGAGTATTATTTTTTTCAAGGTCTAAAGAATTGTGAAGGGATTTTGATGAGAATTGTGTTGAATTTGTATATTGGTTTTAATAAGATTGTCATTTTTGCTATGTTGATCCTACCTATCCAAGAATGAGAGAGCTTTCCATTTTCTGATATATTCTCAAATTCTTTCTTCAGAGGCTTAAAGTACTTGTCATCAAGTCTTTCACTTGTTTTGTTAGAGTTACCCCAAGAAATTTTATGTTATTTGTGGCTATTGTAAATGTGATATTTCTCTGATTTCTTTTTCAGTTTTTCATTTGTGTATAGGGAAGATAATGATTTTGTTGAGTTGTCTTTGATGCCACCTCATGGCTGAAGTTTAATCTTTAAGAAGTTATACTAAAAATTACAAAGAAATGTAAATTTAGATTATAAAGTATTATTATTGTCTTTGACTAAAAATTATTAATTTCACAATACTTCATTTTATTGTATGAGTACTAAAACAATTTATTATTAAAATAAGAATGAATTGTGGTAATGAACTTTCATTCTTTTATTCAAAGGATATATACCAAAATATATTTCATAGATTATCATCAGGCCTCATGTTGAGATGATGAAATAATCAGGTTTACTGGCAGTGAAAAAATTATGTCTAGGAGAACAAATGTAAGATTCATGAATGCCATAAGTCTGTACTGCACAAACTTTAATCCTTCAAGATAGTCTTTAAGATGCTATCTTTAAAAAGAAAGGATAGCAAGCTCTTTATAGATCTCAGGAAACATAAAGAAGATGAGAAGACATAAGTCCTTAAGGTAATTGAGGAAAAGTCTAGTGGTATCTTCCTAGTAAACCCCTTTGAACCCCAGGGTTTCATTATCACTTCTTTTAAGGTGTTATGCCATTAGCTCTATTGGGCACAGTGTGAATTTCAGCAAACTATTTTACAATGCTTTCTCTATCTATATGGTCTTTTCTTATCATGTCTATAACGAATTAAGAGCTAATTGTTAACAGGTTGTTCACCTATGTTGTTACAGGAAAAAAATACAGACTCAAGAATCCTGAGATATAGTTTATTTACAATCAGTTCTGACTGTGAACAAATAAAAGCCTCAACTCAGAAATTTCTATTACAACCCACAATGCAGCTTGTGTGTTTTATAAAATGCAAACATCTTTTAGACCACAGTGTGTGCCTTAGAGTATTATTTTGCTAAAATTGTTGACAGGACAATGAGAGAAAATAAAAACAAATTGTCTATAATAACAGTTAGCCATGATAGACTCAATCAAAGAAATTCTATAAAAAGAAATTATGATCAGGGATAAATATAATAAATCATAATAGTTGTTAGCTCCTTATTTTGACCATTCTCTAAAATATTCCTTTTTTATTTATCACATTTTATTTAGTTTTTCATTTAATACTTGTATTTAGTGTATTTGTCAATAACAGAGTCTTTCATCATACTCTTCTAAGTTTTGAAAACTGTAAATGTGACTAGGTTGTTCCATATTAGGTTTTAATGATTTATCAAGATCTATAAAATGTATTCCAATGTTTATATATACAAATATAACAGCACTTGATCACATATGTATGTATGATTTCTGTATGTTTGTTTGTATACTGTTAAGAGGTATGATGGTTCCTCCCAGTTGATTATAGATCTAATTGATTGCAAAAGGAATAATCTTATTTTTATACACCCTTTTTCATAAAACTTTGATGTAGTACCAATCAAACAATTGTTTTACAATTTGTAACAGAGAGTATTAGAATTTTTAATGTTCTTGATTTTTGTACTTTATCTATTCAAGTATTTATTCAATATATGCATGGAACATATTTCAATATTCTCTCTCATAGACAGAATATGTAATAATTTATTGCAATAATTTATTGCATTCATTCAGTACATTAATATTCATTACAATTTACTTGAAACCTGGGATCACATATATACACATTGTGGCAAGTGCTAAAAAGTGGCATGTTCCAGGAGTTACAATAAATCTTATTCCAAATGAACTTTAGAAACTTAAAAGAAAAATGTTCATGAACAACTATGAAGCATCACTTTAATATTTGAGACTGTATTTTAATCACAGTTATTTCTCCCTTCCTTTTTGCTTTTCTCCCTTCAAAGTCTCATATACACTACTCACCACTCTCCTTCAAATGCATGAACCTAAGCAAAGTGTAACTATGTAAGTTATCAGAAAAATAGGATAGTTTTATTTCAGAACAAAATTTGAAGGGTGCTAAAAACTTGTGCACCATATCAGCAGGGCTTTTTCCTTTCAAAGGAAAAGTTTTAAAGCATAAGCATGATTCATAGACTTTTAATCTTCCCTCCAAAATAAAGTGATGATTAGATAATTTGTGAACATGTGAACATGAGGAGGCAGGAAGAGATGAGCAAGTATGAGTCTGCTAACTGCACCACCACGATGGAGCAGCAGGGAGGCACCAGGCTGCATGGAGGGCTAATTATCACCTCTCTGGGAGTAGTGGTTCCAGAGATGGTGTTAACCCCAGATAAAAGGGGAGGATCCCTCATAAGAGTTTTCTGCCAAGAAGCAAAGGTCTCTTGCTGTCAGAAGTAGTGGTTATGAATTAAGGCCAACTGTCGCTCAAATAATTAGGATTTGTGGTGTTTAAGATTTATCCCTATTAGAGATGTAAAATGATATTAATAGTGTGGTTGCATACTGAGAATTATAGAAACACCACTTCCTAAGGCAGCTGTTTAATTGTTGTTAGAACGTGCCAACTCCCAAGGGGAAGGGTTGATTTGAAGTCAGTCAGCGCCTGGCAAGCAAAAAAATAATAATGGAGAGAAATAATAACTCTGAAGATATGAGCGTCCTCTTGAGCTACTGGAACAATTACAACACGATCTACATTGCTAAAGGATCACAGAATCAGAATGAGGGACCACTGCTATATTCCCACAAAGAGCTACAAAAACAGTAGGACTTTCAATACAGTTAACTTGAAAAAAAAAGTCTCAAGGATTTCTTAAAACTTTAAACTCTATATAGCACAGGTCATAATTCGGTGAAAATATATTTTTGTCTATAATGTGTTTTGAATGAAAGAATATTATAAATTACACATTTAAAATATCACATTTATAAAGAAAATTAAGAGGGTAAAATTTTCAGTCCCTCCTGGGAGAAGTGTGTTCTAGGAAAAACAAGAGATAGAGTTTGGTGTAGATAAGATGAAATAGCATTGTATACCCACATGAGATTCTCAAAGAATAAATAAAAACATTGAATACTTTGATTAATAAATAATATTTACTACTAAAAATATTTTATTCATTTTCAAAAAATTCATTGAGGCATATGGTTGAAAATAAATATTTTTAATTTTTAATACTATTTTTAGAATTTCATGAATTGTATTTTGATCATATTTATTCCCCCTTTGGTCCTCTTTAAGAGCAAATCTTGTGACATACTCAAGTCACTTTAGGTCTTCATTTTGTTTTAACCTGAGGGAATCCTATTACTGTTGCCTACAAGCTTTTGGGTGTGTAGCTTTTGATGGGATTTCAGAATTTGTACCTGTGGACTTGATGATCATAGGGTAATGTGTTTATGAAGAATCATTTGATCAAAACTTTGAAAAAAGTGAAAAGGTATTAAGCACAATATAAAAAGGGGAGAAGAATTTCACCAAGAAACAATAGGCACCAGACAGAAAGAAAAAAACTTATGGAATAGATAGTGTTGGAAAAAACAATATTTGAAAACATCAATGATGAAGATAATCTAAAAGTCCTATGAACACGTATGTTACTTGCTTATTAAGTTCCCATATAGGCACCAATGTCAGTGAGACTCTGAAGGTAAAGCTTATCATTCCTAGATGCCAAAAAAAAAAAAAAAAATCTCAGCAAACTGCTTATTTCTCTGGAACCCAAAATCTTTTCATAAACATTTCTTCAATGATCCCTGAGTCTAACAATGAGAAAAAAAGAGGGAGAAAGAGAGAGAGCGAGTGAGCAGAAATTTGAAAGAGTGAAAGAAAAGGGAAGGTAGAAATTGTATATGTATATTCTTTGAAGAATATATCTTTTGTTTGTAACCTTAAGCATAATTAAAATCAGTGCAGAAAATATTAGTTATATTGGGTAAAAGCTGAACTAGTTGTTTCAGTAATTGCTTTTGGAATCGGGTGGCAGTGGTGAGTGTAGAAGACAGCATCACTAACTGAAAATAGAATGGGGGAGTGAAGTGTGAAGACCCCAAAGGCTCTACTGGCTTCCAAAGGCATTCAAGGGGTCATCAAAATTGTTGGACACTTTATGATCAGATCTTAGGTCAGATGTACCCTCTGTAGATTGGCTTTTAGGTTTTGGACTTCTTAGCCTGGAATATTTAATTTTTAATCTCAAACAGATATAATATTAACAACTCCTATGGAATAAAAAGGTGGGCGAATTAACTGTAGTTCTAACAGTATTGGGGTGGAATAATTAGAGAATGTTGAGCACAGAGGTAACTTAAGCATTGCATTAATTTGGTGTATTTAAAAATCAGTCATTGGACAGTGGATATCAGAGAAGAGAGCCTTTTACAGTGAAGTCACTCAACTGGGAGACTCAAGTATTACCAATCATTATCAACAGGGAAATTAATGAAGAGTATTAAGAAACTGAGATCTGTGGATAGAAATTTGGAGATCATTCAAAACAATATAAAGAAACAGAGTCAGAAAAGAGGAGGGTAAAAAAGGCCCCAAATACATGAGGTATCGTGGAAATGGAGGAGAGGGATGGTGAGTAATACAATGGTAGGAAAGAGGAGAGCAGAGGAGAAATTGAGTTTTTTAAAATAGTAAAAGACACTCAGCCCAGGTAGTGATGTTGAGGGAAAGTTAGTGGGCTGATCAACCTAGCTACCCACCAAGTACAGAACCCCGGCAATGAGTTGACCTACCTCAACATCCACCTAATCTATGAACTATTGAAACATGTAAAGGGCAGGAACCTACAGATCCAAAACAACAGCATCTTCACAACACAGGATAACAAGAGAATATCCATAATAAGGCCCAGTGAAAGCACCTCATACATAGTATAGCAGAGGCCTAGAACGAGAACAAAGACTTTAAGCAATAAACAAACACAAGATTAACGGACTAAAGGGTAAACTGTGAGATTCAACAGACCACATTACAAATTCCATGACAAGATTCTTCCTTTTCTCTTTCTTCTTCTTTTCTTTTTTTTTTTTTTTTAGGAGGGTGGGGTGGGGGTGGTTTGGTTTGTTTTTTGGTTTTTTATTTTTTTTTAATTTTGAGGTTTTTTAGAGGGAAGGTTGCATGAGCAGTGTGTAGATACAGGTTGAGTGGGAGATAAGTGGTACCAAAATTCATGATGTGAAATTCACAAAAATTTAATAACAGTTAAATACAATAAGAATAAAATAAAGTCAATATAATACTCTAAGTGAAATATAATGGGTGACTGCTGAGGTAAATAATTCAGTTCAGTCAGTAAAGCAATAAAGGGGGGCTTTTCTCAACAGAGAGACTTCATGTGCCCACAGATTCATGTAACCAATCGTTATTCTTAAATAATGTATACCACATATAGACAATAAATAAAGCAAGTATGTCACAATATTTTTATGATTAAGGCACATTGTACATGCATATTGAAGAGAAACACTTAAAAGAAATCCCACATTGACTCAGAGTTGAGAGGAATAGAGGGTAATATATTTAGGGGTAGACTCACAGATTACAGTATTCTGCACAAACCGGACAGAAACCGAAATCATGCCAATCGAAGAGAGATAGGCACATTTACATGGGCATATTTAGTATAAGAGGCCATGACCAAATATGCAGGCAATTTAAAGGCTACTGACTGTAGGAATTCCTACAGCACCTTTGGCTTAAATAAGAAAGTTCTAAGCCTAATACAAAATTATATACAATAAAAACAAATATCAGGTATAAAAATTTGAATTGCAACCAGCATAAACAAAAAGAAAGAAACATATGATAGGCTTAGAAGTCTCTTATTTAAATGAAAAGGAAGGTACTGTAGGAATTCCTACCACCAGTAGCCTTGAGTTACCCTCTCACTTGGACTTTTATACTATTTATTCTGATGTGAAGTGCACATCAGTTCTTTTTTCCCCTTGAGGGATTGGGTTGCTGTTATCCGTTTCAGCAAAGGATTGTGATTTGTGTGTCTACCCCTAAATAAATAACCCTCTATTATTCTCAATTCTGAATTAGTGTAGGATTCCTTTTAAGTATCTAACTTTAATACATTTGAAATATTAATTAGTTTTCTGTTCATTCCCTTTGGTATATATCATTATTTCTACAGTCTATTGAAGTATTTCACAAATGTAAATATATTGTAGAAATTATTAATAACTAGAAAATATCTAATATATATTGGATGCAAACTTAAATGAAAACGTCTTCCCTTTTTCTTTCTGACAATGGAAGTATACTTTTTATCAGTTTAGTTTTGATAATAATCATTGAGCTTTAAATAATATATACACAGACATACATGCACAGGTACTGACATGCAACATGATTTTATGTAAATATAGTATAATAATACTTGAGGTTTGATCAAACAACTCTGGTATTATTATCCCTCCTCATTCATTCTCTGTTTATGTTTTTCTCCCTCTCCTATCTCCAGTTGAAACTTCCCTTTCTACTTTTCCATTTTCTGCTTCAGGTCTACTAATGCTTCTCACATGAGCCACAGACTAACAAAAACAAGCTTCTTTTGTGTAGTAGGAGGAGCAGCGGGCTGCGTCCTGCTGCCCGACTAGCTTATACCCAAAATAATCACACAAAAATTGTGTTAATTAAATTACTGCCTGGCCCATAAGCTGGAGCCTCTTATTGGCTAACTCTCACATCTTGATTCAACCCATTTTTTAATAATCTGTATGTCACTACAAGGTAGTGGCTTACAGGGAAAGATTCAGCATTTCTGACCTGGGAGCTTCATGGTGGCTGGGCTCTATCTCCTGCTGTCTTCCTCCCAGAATACATTTCTGTCGTCTCCGCCTATCTAAGTTCTGCCCTATCAGGCCAAGCAGTTTCTTTATTGATTAACCAATGAAAGCAACACAAATACTGAAGAATCTCCTACACCATTTTTGAAAGAAAAAATCTTCTTAGGAATGTCTGATTAGGTCAGTTCTAATAACTTTCCACAACAGTACATTATGGTTGCTTGCTCTTTGTTGCCTCTTAGAAACTGAAGGTAATTCACTATGCCTGAAGATACCCAGAATTTATCACAGGCCTTATACCATTTGGACTTCAACTATTCTGAAAGCCATCTTCCTGTGATCAACATTCCATGTAAACCTAAAATACCATGTAAGTAGCCAGAGGAAGGAAAAAAATTAATAATCCTACCCAGATATACATGAATCTAAACAGGAAAGAGGAAAAGACAAGATCTGCTAAGTAAATTATAAGCATGTGGGTCATGGAAGAGAGTAGAAGGGGAGAGGGGAAAAAAAAGGGGGAGTAGAGAAAAATAGCTTAATAAAAAGCATAAAAAAGAAAAAAATTCTACCCAGCTGTAATATGTATGAAGTACAATAATAATTAGACTGAAAAGATGTTCATAAATGTCCAAGATGACTCACTTGTTAGTGGTAATCAGATATTATCTAATTTGACTTTAGACCAACTTAAAAGGAGGAAAATCATTAATGAAGTGGTTTAGAATATAATCAACTACAGAAACCTGCTAGACCAATATTACTCCTAACTATATTCTAAATCTTATCTTTAAACATATATGTATAGCTATCATCCCTCATCAAAGAACACATGATCAAGAAAGAGGCATTAACTTGAGAGTTTGGGACACATATAGTTTTAAGAAAGTAATTAGGGCAACATACATCCCTTACTAAAAGTTTCTATTTACAAAAGAATATTTGTGTATTTTTTGCTATGTAGAATACATCACTTTATAGTAAACACATACATTAGCTACTTTTTAAGAAATATGGCATATTCACTGTGTTTATTAGTTAATGAAAATATCTACTCAATTCAGTTGATATTTGCTTTATTCAATCAATGTGTTTTATTTTTATAATCTATTAAGGTTTTGACCTTAATGCAAATCAAGTAATAACTAAAATATTATAGAATATTTTAATACATAATATATATCATGGTATAATATAAATTATCCTATTAATTTCTGAAGGAGAAGAATGTAGGCTTAGTGTTTAATGAATGGAAAGATAGTTTAAGTAATTTATAATGCATTGCCCATTTATCTCAAGTCAAGGTAAAATTTAATATTTTATAGGGGGAAGAATGAAAGCTCCTTATCATTATTGCAATGTGTGAATACCCTGCCCTTCAAATAAAGCTAAATTTGATTAACAGCTTACTCTGCAAATCCAGAATTTTAAGCAGTTTAGTTTTTCTTGTTTCTTATAATTTTGCTGCAAGGCTAACTTTTAGACACCTGCAGATGGGAACTAAAGCATTTGATGATCTATGTCTTGCTTACTATCTTGCAGAAAAGAGATAAATTGGTTATATAAGCCAAAAATTGGTTCTCAATTTTCTTATGCTATTACTACATTTGAGCAACTGCTTTTTGCAAGTTTACCACATATATTCAAGGGAACACTGATTGCACTTTGGAGAGTAGCTATAACATCTATTCCATAAGAATTGTCAGTGCTCGCTCACTCTTTTGTTATGCACAGCTCCTCTATATTATTTACTTCTTTATTTATTGAATTCATATGTGTTTCATTGAGTTCACATGATAAAGAATACACACATGAGCAGCTGGGAACATATCACAATCAAAATACTCAATAATAGTGTAGGAATCTCATAGTTCAAAATATTTTTAAAGTGTGGGTACATGTGTTAGTTTTCTTTCTGTTGCTAGATTAAATATAGAGGGGACCATTTTGTGGACTGTCTTAGTGAGTGTATGATTGCTGTAAAGATGCACGACATCCATGGAAATTTTCATAAAATAAAACGTTAAAACTGGGACTTGCTTATAGTTTCTGAGATTTAGTCCATTTTCATCATGGTGGGAAGCATGGCAGTAAGGAGGCTGCTATGGTGCTGGAGAAGCAGCTGGGATTTCTATATCTGTATCCTCAGACAACAGGAAGAGAGAACCAATGGGCCTGGCATGGCCTACATGACCCCCACAGAATCAGAAACTCTGGATCACTCACCTCAATATGCACTCAGGATGCAGCGCAAGAGAGAGGTCCTTTGTTACTGAGGAGTCTCTGTTTCAACTCAGCACCAAACACTGAGCATCTCTCCTGGTTTCTATTTCAGAAGCTTGGGGAGCCCTACTCTCTTGAATATCATCAGCAAAGTTCACTGCATCCACAAAAGTTAAAGACAAGAAAGGACAAAAGAAAACCTCCAAACCACCTCCAGTGATATTAGTCCTCCAATAAGACCATGCCTCCTACTCCTTTCAAACAGTGCCACTGCCTGGTAACCAAGCATTCAAGTCTATCAGCCTATGGGAACTGGTCTCATTCAAAGCACTACAGCAAAAGATGGGTTGTGAGCCTTACTTTACCACACCACAGTCATCCTTGAGGTGATTCAGAGTAGGAAGTGTTGAAGGAACCTTGAGGCAATTTATGGAAACCAATGTAGCAGCAGAACTGGAAAGACAAGTAGAGACTCATGCCCCCATCTTTAAACAAGAAGCAATCTCCAGTTGATAACCTCTTGCAAATGAAATTTAGTTTGCCCCAAGGGAATCTCCCTAGAAAAACAAACTATTCTTAAGGGGTAGGCTGTGTGCCCAGCAGCAGATGACCAAAAGAAAATGTCACCATCATCATTGGAGGGTCTTTTCCTTATGATGTTGTGTTAGGACTTCTTTCTTTCTTTCTTTCTTTCTTTCTTTCTTTCTTTCTTTCTTTCTTTCTTTCTCTCTCTCTCTCTCTCTCTCTCTCTCTCTCGCTCGCGCTCGCTCTCTCTTTTCTCTCTCTCTCTCTCTCTCTCTCTCTCTCTCTCTCTCTCTCTCTCTCTGTCTCTCTCTCTCTTTCATAAATTTATTGTATGTCTATTTCTGTCTCTTCTTTTTTCCTAAAGATATTTGTGTATATATTTGTCTCCCAGTGTTCTGGTTTTGCATTTTATGAGCTTCCATACGTGTAAGCAATTGGCTTCCTGTGTTTTCTGTGGTTTTCATGAATGCTTTTTCTTGTTTGATTGTTTTTTGCTATTCTGGTGTGGTTAATTTTATTTTATTCTTATCCCTTAGAATCCTGTTTATTTCCTAATGAGAGAAAGTAACGTGATGGATCTGGATGGCAAAGGAGTTAACAAGGAACTAGGATGAATAGAGGGAACAAAAATTGTTATAAGAACATATATATGAAAAATTATCTATTTTCAATAAAAAATGAATCAAGCAGATATCATAAAGGAATACTGCTTGATGTTTCAATTCACATGAGTTACTGCTTGACCTTTTTATAAAAAGCCAGACCTACCTGAAGTGTCACAACCTATGGCAGACTATCCCACATCAATTAGCCATCAGAAAACCAAATATCCAATCTGATGGAAGGACTTCCACACCTGAGAGTCACTCTTTCCAATGTATCATGCTTGTGTCAAACTGACAAAAACCAAAAAATGTATTATACTTTTGCTTTGTTAAAAAAAAAAAAAAACATAAATGTCATCTTATTCAGTGTTTGACATCAGTTATTTCAGAAAGAATTACAGTGTGTGTATGCATGCTTAGATTATATAAAAACTGGCAAAATTAGTTTTCCAGCAAAATGCTTGATGAGTTGAAAACTTGTTATAAAATATGAGCCTATAAAGGGAGGTCATATCAATATCCATATTCACTTAATTTGATTTGCCTTGGCTATACTGTGAGGCACCATACCCTGCTGTACTCATTCATACAGAAAATAAGTAGAGTCAATGAAGTGGAACTTACTTTTGCAGGTAAGATAGGCTCGCTTCTTGAACACACACATATCTGTTTGAAATTATAAAGGGGTTATTTATTTTAGGG
>NC_022027.1:18675403-18709751 GCF_000317375.1 Microtus ochrogaster
ATCAACATAGTAAAAATGGCAATTCTACCAAAGGCAATTTATAGATTCAATGCAACTGCTTTTTAAAGCGAAAGAGACCATGCCCCAGTGGGCTGGTATCTCGAAGGCTGTTGGCTAAAGGAACAGAAGAAGCTCCCGCAACATACACACAAACACACACACACACACACACATATATTTGCAATAGATGTGTGTATGTATATGTATATGACATATATGTGTATGCCTGTGTGATATGTGTCTTTTACTAGCATTAACTACAAGGTACTATATAAAGGGAGGACATACTTTCTAAGTTTAATGTTACCGTTTGGAACCATCACCAATATCTTCTTAGTTAAAATTTGTTATTTATTTCCTTTCCTCCTCTTTCAAACTAGTTTTGCAAGGGATTGCTAAAAATTTAGGTGTCTGCATAGCTTTGAAAATGTTATTAACTTTAAGGAAAAATTCAGTTTAATGCATCTGAGTACACTTATTGTTTTAAATAATATTAAGAATTAATACCTCAGAAATAACATGATAAGAAATACATTGACTAAAATTTTCACTCCTCAAGGAAGTATACAGGCTGATTAACTGTGTTCGCCTTTGTGCTTCAAAAAGACTAATTTGGATGTCCCTGGTTTACACACAAATATAACATAACAGATATGTAGATAAATTAAAAACTTAACTTACAATGTAATTGAATGAAATTGAAAGGTTAGTGGACAGAACATTAAAGTGTCTACTTCTTATTTAGCTTTAGGTACATTCACCTGATTTAAATAAGCTTGCATCCACTACTGCTCTCATAAAGACTAGAAACTCCTAAGGAATTGGATGATAATAACTGAGATATTTGTCACTTAAACAAAAGCAATAGTTGGGAAGTTGCTTCATTGTTTATAGGATATACTAAACTCATCATTCAAACTAATATCAAGATAATAGGACAATGGAAATCCTGAGTACTTGTTAGTACATGTTAGTTTAACATGATCCTTTTTATAAATTAAAAATCTGTTTTAAATTTGTACTTTTTAAAATTTGATTACAATTTCTCTTATAATTTATTGACATTCTAAAATCAGAGGATGAAAAGGCTTTAATCACTAGAATTCCATTTAGTTTTTATTAAGTAGCTTCTAAGCCAATTTAACTAATGCACTGATATTAATTAAAGGTTCTTCACACAGCAAGCACAGCACGAATCTGGCCCTGGTGGATTTACTGCATGGGGCAGTGCAGTGTTTTTTTGATGTATTTCTCTTTCTAATGTTACTTGGATATTTGAAAATACTTTCTTCTATGTCAATTTAAAAACACAGTTAAAAAGTAAACAAACACATAAAATGGAACATTTTGTCAGTGTACAGAATAAAAACAATTTTGGAGTGTTATTGATTGTCTAGTATTAAATATAATTTCATTCTTTTGTGTTCATAGCATTCAAATTACCAGATAAAATTTTCTGCTTCCATCACTTTAAAATCTTTCATTTACCGCATAATATCAAACTTTTAAACATGTTTCTCATTTTTAATTTAATCTCCTCTTTACAGGTAGCTAATGATTCACAGTATTTATATATTATAGACTCAAAATTACAAATTATTATGTAATAGAGTCAAAAATCACTATACAGAAAAATTAGATCTATTTATTAACCATAGTCTTTGTCTGTAATGTAGATCTTATAAACAGAATAAATCAGAATATATAAATTATAAAATGAATACTTACAAAAGATTTACTACTTTGAATCCCCAGTGCTTATTATGAAGTGGGAACCTATTTCTCATTCAAGGCAAGCAATTAGCAACATCAGTTTCTTTCCAGCCCCCACACTAAGTTGAATAATTTAAAAGAGATGTTGATTTGTGCTGCAGTCTTAAATGAATCAGGCTATGCTTTCAAACAGGTATCATTTCTATTTTACGCCATAAAGGATGCAGAAGGATTTTTTTTTCTTTTTTCTCTCTGTTTAAGAGAAACCTTCACGTTGTATTGTCAGGAGGTCTCAAACTCCTAGCAATTGTATTGCCTTAGTCTCCCTAGTGCTGACTTGTAAGCGCACACTGTCTGATGCAATTCAAAATGTTTTTTCTGTTGATTTTGTTTTTGCTTTTAAAAGTAGTTGTCCGTTAATATAGATATCACTTGCCATTAACTGAAGTAATAAATAGTAAAATAAATAATGAAATGTAATAAATTTAAAATTCTAGACTCTTTTAGCAGTTCATTCTGGGTGTTTTTTCCTTTAAATTATAATCAGTTTAGTAATATAGATAAGACCATTTGTAGATGATATTTATCATTATACTCTGTTACTCAGAAAGTAACATGAGAAAGGTGCTTTCTAATCATTTTTAATTGATTCATGCCATTGAACCTAGACAATAATTTTATAATATCCTCAATTGTTTATTTTTTTAATTTTAACTTTTTTTATTGAAAAACAGACCTTGATTCTTTCCTCTTGAATTTAACTCATAAAATTTATTTTTTATATTGAAAGAGTTGACAGTTGACAGACTGATCTTTAAGAGACTGTATATTTTAAACTTTTAAAGTATTTAAATTTTTGAATCCCTATTGGACTTTTAAAATTATACTATTTTATCTATAATATTATCCTGAAAACTTGAGCATAAATAAGAAATGAAAGTCTATGAGTTAGCAGTAATGTATTAATTTGATAAGATGACAAGGGGTAAACTGTGTCGGTTAGTTTTGGCTTACATGAGCTTGGTTCATTTGGAGGTGGCAACTTCCTATAAGAAAATACCTTGTAGGCAAGTCTATGTGGCTTGTTGTAGGTGGGCCGCACCCTTTAAAGACAGTGCTACTGCTGGGGTGTGAACATTGGTGGTAAGAGAAATTAAACTGAGTTTGCCATGATGGAGCGAAAAACCTGTAAACATTTCTTCATGGCCTCAGCTTCAGTTGGAGCCTCCAGCTCTCTGATGCTATTTTCGGTGTGTCACAAATGTGTGTCACAAATATTCCAAACACATATGTTAAATGCTTAATATATGTCATATGTAGAAAAAGATTAAATGATGAATTAAATCCTGAAATTAAGGTGTTGGTAATTTTCATTGCAATATTTGCATTTTAAAATTGTTTCATTCATGGAATATTTATTATACTACAATTCCAGGCTGGTTATAAGCATCATACTCTAAGAACTCAGAAATACATCAACAGAATGAGGAGAATATTTCCTTTTCAAGAGTAAAACAAGGTCAATATCTGATAATGCAACTGACTAGTAGAAAGGGTCAGTTAAAACTTGGACCTAAGGTCATGAACAAAAAGCACATATAAATAGACAAAAGACAACAGTAGAGTTTGATCTATCAATCTATACATTATCAAAGCATGGTGAAATTATAGAAAATTGTGTATTTTATGAGCAAAATCTAAAGTTCTTATTAAGGACTAAAGAGATGAAAAATATTATAAATGAACTGTGGGCCTATTAAGATAAATTAGAGGATAAGAGCCCCTACTGTTACTGATCCAGGATAGATTCCCAGGACCCACGTGGTGGAAAGAGAAAAGAAGCTCTCACTAATTATCCTCTGACTTCCACATGTGGGGTTTGACACACACACACGCGCGCAGACCACAAAACAAGTTAATTAGTTTAAATAAATATATTCAAAATCAAAAGAAAAAGACAATGTGAAGAAAAATAAGCTTATGTCAAACTGGAGAATTCTGAAATACATCCCAAAATTATTCCAGTAAATTTGGTGTGTTTGAAATTACATGGATGTATATGGAAAATACTAGAAGACCACAAGCTCTGTGGAGAACGTAACTGATGCTGTACCTACATCAACTGTGACAACATAAAAAGTGTCTTTTCTACAATAAAAGAAGGCAAATTCAAACGTGGTACCTTCCCAAGTGAGATGCCACTCATTTTTATTTTCAACAGGGCGAGTTAATGTAGTCAAGTGTGGTGGTTCATTCCAATAACACTATTACTTTAGAATCTGAACTAAGATTATCATGGGTTTTAGGCAAGTTTGATATACATAGTGAGTTCCATAGTTCAGAGCAAGATCAAATATCAAAATAAGAACAAATGTGAATTAGACTCAATTTGTGTTCTCCCTCCCCCACGAGGAAGAACCATTTACACTTTTTTTTTTCCCCAGACTTCTTTTAGCACTCCTACACTATTGTGGTAGACCTACAGAAATCAAGACACTCTGGACATAAATCAGAATATGATATTATTACATAAGACAGACAGATTAGTGACACACACATATATAGATAACATTTATATACAAAATACATACATGCATAAATATTAAACTGAGGAAATAATGAGTTAAGGTAAATTTCAGTGGGTAGAAAAGTTAAACCTATGATAACTTGAGGAATTAGATTTAACTTGATTCAAAAGTATTAGAAATTTAATTTCAAAACTAAACTACGTAGGACATCCTCTACATAGTACAATAGAACAGTTTCTGCATTGACACTGCTAAGTAAGTGGAATCGATCACAAGTCATACAGAATGATTTTGGTCCCAGAAACAACATGTGATACATAAAGGGATACTTAGCAGAAATGCGAAGACACAAGGTGACACAATGTGAAAGGCAACACGCAATGCATGCCTGAACAAGGACATGCAGTGCAGGTAAATAAACAGTTTGATTTGTAAGATGTCACACCCTATACTCTGATTAAAAAACAAAACAAAACAAAACAAAAATCAAAAATCTACTGTGTGCAGTTTACACCAACTCCAGGGGAAAAAAATTACAGAAGTTGATTCTTAATGAGCATATGGCACTAGTAACTCTCCCTATTTGATTCATAAAATCTCAACCTGTGACCATAATCTGTGAATTGCAAAATTATAGATTTTCATAGTAAATATTTGTTGCAAAACCAAACTGCATCATGAATGAAGACATCACATCAGTATTTTTTACTTTCATTTTAAAACTGTGTGAATATATCCAGACTGAAGCTTTATCGGAATCCTCTTTCCTGTGAGTCAATAGTTAAGGTGAGCAATGGGAGAGTCTTATAGATACAGAAAGAAGGAAGTAGAGATTTTTCAGTGATAGGAGGGTTCCTTATCTATCAATAGACCTGACTTTTATTGAATGTATCTCCAACTGATTGCTTCTTTTCTGGATTTTCTTCCATCTTTTTGATTCTCAATCCAGGTGAGTTTATCAACTTGGAAGAACTCAGATCCTATATGTTAGTCTTTCCCAAGGTCAGAGGCCTTGAGAAAAGGTACAAATTTGAGTCTGTCCTTTTAAGAACTCAGTTTGTACTAATAGGACTTCTCCAGCATGCTTCTGATTTTTTGGTTGTTAAAGGTAAAATTGGAATAGTCAGTTTTCTGTTGCAAATCTAATCTATGTAATACACAAGTTAATTTGTTCCACAGATAGTTGAACTTATGAACCGACATGTGTGTTCATCCATTCACACATTCTGGTATATCTATATACATTCATATTCATATGAACACATTATGCTGGGTCTACTCTGGTTAGTGCAATAAGGAAATCAAACCAGAAGATAAAGATTTGATTTGAACAAGTGACATCTCTTAATTTTAAGAGATGATAGTTCATCAAACTGCATGGACATTTAATCTAAACTAATCTATAAAACTAACAAATGCTTTTCATTTGGTCAGATATTCCTTGCCAAAGTATAATCTCTTCATTATTAGAGTTTGGGAAGGGTTATGTTTCTGTCTTATCAGGATAATAAAGGTATCCAGCTAAGGAATATAAAGATCACTGGACAAATAAGGTATCTGAAGAAAAAGGACAAATCAGAAAAAAATGACTCAAGAAAAAGAATAAATTTGCCTATTGGTTTATCATATGCCCAACATCCAGCACTGAAAAGAACATTCACTGTGACTATGTAGATAACAATTATTTGGTGATTAGTTAAAATATGAGTAAATTAATTTCCTAGGAAATTCAGAAAGTTTCTTCCCATATTTATACTTTACTCCCACTTCCATTTTCATGAAAGTACAGAGACACTGACAAGCAAGAGACAATGAAAAACTGCTCTGCTCCCTAACTAAATGTCAGTAGCTGTGGAGGAGTCCCAAGAGGCGAAATGCAATGAACGTAAGCACAGTGAAACTCTCGGGGGAAACTTTTGACTCAATTTTCCAAGAATGACAGAGGAAAAGAACAGAGGTCTGTCAAGTACCAGAGAAGATCATTGCAGTCAATCCCAGGAGAAATGCTTAGAAAGTGGGCATTGCTTTGTAGTTTTTAAAGCAAGCCTCCCCTCAATCTAACTTCAGTCAGTGCCCATTAAACTACGCAGTGACCTACTTCAAAGATAGAAATTTGGGAAAAGCAAATGACAGTTTGAAATCCCCATAAGCAGTGTCTACATGGGCATGATTTGAAAAAAAAAAAATGAACATTTTAGGTTGGGGACTGCTACTAAGCGACCGAAACTGAAGAAATCTGAAAGGCCAGTGGCGTCGAAGAATGGAGAATGCTTAAGACTGCACAACCATGCACTAGAATTAATTTTGAGACTGCTCAAAATATTTTATACATTACTTGTCCTTACAGACTTAGTACTCCTTAAACTTTCCAGAGAATTTTTTACCCATATGTTTAAGAAAATATTACTTTGATGTCATAAAATCTTCGTTTGCTGAAAAAAGCATTAAGGAAATTCCCGAAATTACTAAACTTAACACAAGTTATATAAAACTCATTACTGTTCCAATATGAATGCCATGATTATCTTCTTGCCATGAAGAAAATTATTATTAACGCAAGTTGTTTACATAGTTGGTTATATGTGGAAGCCAAAAAATGTGATCCTGTTTCCAAGCTGACCAAAGGTCAGAAAGTTGGAACTTTCCGCTCGTTTCTTCAAGATTTTTGTGCTTCTACCACAAAGGTCCCACTTAGATTTTGACCAGAGAGTTCTGCTCTCTCAAAGTTATTGTCAACAGGTGGGGCTAATGGCCAGACTCTGTGTTCCAGGAATAGAGAGAAGTAGATTGTTCCTACCTCAAACAAGAGTCTAAAGATCCAACTAAGTTCCAGTTCCTTTTATGAAGATATCTTGGGATTCCACCCAGGGAGGGGTTTGCCTACAGATTTCTATGGCCTAGGCTGTAAATAAGCATGACTTATTTTATTCTAGTAACACAAGGTTCAGCTATGAATGTATCCTGCAACTTTCAATGGTATGTTCATTTCCTTGTATCCTATTAATGGAGTCTTTCGTCTAACTCTCACCTTTTGGGGTCAGGGGTATTTTAAGCAGTTGGAAACTAAATGCGGGTGAATTTTCAGTACTCACTAAAATTCCTTTCCGATGTTATCCTACATATTTCTCCATTTTATTATTTTCATTGGCATCTTCATATTCTTTATTATATTTCTACCTCACCTGTTTACCCTGGGAAGAGATATTTTTGTTGCGGCTGGCCCCCAACAGTAATATACTAAAGTAAATAAGGAATTAGATGAATAAATCTCCTAAAACAATATTGCTTCACAAATAATTTAAAATTTATCATGTTTAAATTTATAATGGACATTTATTATATTTTAGAATTTATATTATAAAATCTAACTCTCTTAATAAAATTCTTTGTCATTTGATTCTATGAGGGAAGAGAAGCTATTTTGTGTGTATAAATTTAAATATATATTTATGGGTGTGCCTACAAATGTATGTATGGAGGTCTACTTCAGTTTATACATGCACAAGTCGGATGTTGATCAAAGACATGTGTATTCCTCTATCAATCAATAATGAGAACTTTTTTACAAATCATTATTTATATGTGTTGTTGTTTTGCTTCTATATATGCCTTTTACAACACCATGTGTATGCGTGGTGACTGCGGAGTCAAGAAAACAGATGTAAGCAGTTCTAACTGGAAGCAGAACTACACAGCTGTGAGCTACCAGCCATGTGGGTTCAGGATTACTAAACTGGGTCCTCTGCAAAAGCAACCAGTGCTTTTACACACTGACCTATCGTCCCGGTATGTCTTTATCACATTTACTGAGACAGTGTCTTTCATTAAACCTGGCGCTCATTGATTCAGTTGACAATAAAAACAGTTATATTCCTGTCTATCTCCACAGCTTTGGAATAAGCCTTGTTTATTTACTTGACTGACAAATATTGAGACAAAGATGTTCATGTGAGATCATCAACCCAGCCAAGAATTATTCTTTTTAGTAGAAGCTAACATGTTAGAAAAATTCTAATATTCTATATTTTGTCTACTTCCAAGGTTTTATGATCTAATAAGACAATGATTTTACCTCTTATTTATAATATTCTTTATAGGATATCACATATCTAATTTATTTCTTATAGCATTTGGATTAAAAATATTATTACTAAATTTACAACATTTGTCAATATGAATTAATTAAATCATTATTTTGATAACATTTTGTGTTATTACTATATAATTCCTTTGGTTGTCACATGAATATTATTTTCTGTAGAAAATGGAGTAAATTAATTTAAAAAACAATGTGAATAACTAAAGCTGCAACATTTTCTTTTCTCTCTCTTTTTCAATTAACTTCTTAAAAAAAATCTTTTCTCATTTTACATACTAATTCCAGTTCCCACTCCATCCCCTCCTTCTCTCTCCACCTTACCCCCTATCCCACCTCATATCCTTTCCTTTTATAAGGTAAGGCTTCCCATAGGGAGTCAAAAAAATTAGCACATTGCTTTGAGGCAGGATTAAAGTCTTCCCCTACTTTGCCATTGTTCTTGAGTTCTCAGTAGTCCTCATTGTCCGCTATGTAAGTCCGGTTTTATCCCATGCTTTTTCAGACCCAGGCTAGACCAAGACCAGGTGAATTCCCGAAAGATCATTCCCATTGTCTCAGTGTGTGGGTGTACCCCTCGCGGTCCTGAGTTCCTTGCTCATGCTCCCCCTCCTTCTGCTCCTGATTTGGACCTTGAGATTCCTGTCCAGTGCTCCAATGTGGGTCTCTGTCTCCTTTCATCGCCTGATGAAGGTTAATATTCAGGAGGATGCCTATATGTTTGTCTTTGGATTCACCTTCTAATTAGCTTCTCTAGGATCGCGAATTATAAGCTCACTGTCCTTTATTTATGGCTAGAAACCAAAACCCTGATTGCTCTTCAAGCTGATGAGGGAGAAGAACTTGATCGGAAAAGAGGGAGATGGGAGGCGGTGGCGGGGGGGGGGGAGGCGGAGATCCTTAATTGAATAATAAAATTTAATAAAAAAAAATTAAAAAAAAAGTCTTCCCCTACTACATCTAGGCTGAGCAAGGTATCCCTTCAAAAAGAATTGGTTCCAAAAAGCCAGTACTAGCAGTGAGAATTAATCCTGTTGTCAACTGCCACACAGGCTGCCCCAGCCATACAATGGTTCCCTACTTTCTGAGGAATTAGTTTGTCAGACAAGTCAGTGAGTTCCCATTAGCTCAAGTAAGCTGTTTCAGTGGTCTTGACCCCTTTGCACATATTATCATTTCTTTGTCTTTCGACTGGACTTTGGAAGCTCAGCCCAGGACTCAGGCTGCAGTATTCTCTAAAAATTTCAATTTTCTCAAATCTTGAATTATATTTCCCCTGAAGAGCATTCAATATGTTAATTGTATATCTATATTAGGTTTATATAAATGTGATGAGTGTTTTACAAAAAATATAAATTGCTTAATATCAAACCTTAATTCTTTCTGTTTGATTGCACATATATATGTTTACCATGAATATGATTGGTGCTTATGGAGGGCAGAGGAAGAAACTGGATCCCTTGTGATTGGAATTATAAAGGATTATGAACCACCATGTGGGTTCTGGGACTTAATACTGGGTTTTCTGAAAAATTAACAACTTCTCTAATTGAATGAACCATCTCTCCACCTGCAATCATTCACTTTTAATAATCTTCTAGTAATGTATCAAATCCTAATTAGTACTCATTCACAAACTGTCATTTTCAATGACATTTCTATTTTCAATTTAAGGAAAGCAACGGCATAACAAAACTTCTAAAATTTGGTTTATTTTCATTAATGACAACTTAAAACTTCTCCCTACTAGTTTATTTTAAAAATTAATCATATGTCAAAATACTAAACCTCAGTGTCAAACTTAATTGTGATATAGATTTTAAATACTTTTCATTTTCTGAGAAAAATAATTACAACAAAAAATATGTCACTTGTAGGAAAAAACAACAATGTTAAATGTATATCAGTGAAGATAAAAATAGATTAGAAATAATTTACAAATGATGAAAATGTGGTTGCTTGAAAATTTCTTTCGTTTTCTGTAGAATGGTTGGAATAAATTACATCATTTCACTTAAATAAACCATGTACTATGGAAGGTGGTTTATGTCTGTTTTTGTGATATTCTTAATTTTTTATTTATAACATGAATTTCCACAACAAATGATAGTCTCTTTACCCAGGACATATGCTCCAGGAGAGCAGAAACTAGTCACAGATATATGTGTAGAACTCACTAAATATTGAGTGCATGTGGTATTAAATGTACTTCATAAAAATATTCAAGGGCTTATTCCTTGTTTTCCTTGTTTTGTTCTTTTTTTTTTCCTTCTTTTGCCTGTCATTTCTTACAGGCCTGCTCTTTGGTGAAAAAAAAATGGAGGGGAAGATGATATGGCATATCCTTCCATGTTGTAGGAGGCCACTTGTTTATTACCCGGCTGCCCAGATTCCTGAAATAACCACAGAGAAACCGTATTAGTTAAATCACTGCTTGGCCCATTAGCTCTAGCTTCTTATTGGCTAACTCTTACATATTAATTTAACTCATCTCCATCAATCTGTGTATCACCATGTGGCAGTTGCTTACCAGAAAACTTTCCATGTTTGTCTCTGGCGGCAGCTCCATGGCTTCTCTCTGACTCCCCCTCCTTTCTCCCAGCATTCAGTTTAGTTTTTCCCACCTACCTCTCTTCTGCTCTGCACAGGCCCAAGACATTCTTTCTTAACTAATGGTTTTTACAGCATACAGAGGAAAATCCCACATCACCTCTCTTTTTCTGTTTAAATGGAAAAAGAAGGTTTAACTTTAACATAGTAAAATTACATACGACAAAACAGTTATCAAGCAAGAATTACAGTTATAATATTTATATCTACCTTTTATCATAATTAACAAAAACTATATCTAATTTTCATCTATTCAACTTAATCAAAGACTCCAGAAAAATATAATATTACCTAAGTAAAAAGGAAATGCATTTTAAGCAACTTCCAAATCTCTAGAATTGACAGAGATATCTCACTACCTGTATAGTCACCCAAAGTTCTTTTGTAGCATTGGCGCTACAATCTTCAGCCTACAGGCCCATAGTATTTACCAGACTTTTCATGAAGCGGAAAACACAAAGACAGTTTCTGTCTATATTGACTGTTTGTCAGTCACTTTCTTCTGTTTCCTACAGAATGTTTGGCAGACTCTTTCATAAAGCAGGAACACCGAAGGACTCTCTTGCCTGCTATAGGCGACTTTAGCAGTCATTTTTCTGTGGGTCCTGAAGGTCCAGTTCACACAGCATAACATTAAGCAGTCCATGCAAGAGCAGTTTCTTGACCAAATGGCTAAAAAATAAACTCCATAAGGAGCCTCTTTGATGCCCATCTTTACCTTGATATAATTGGTGCTGCCAGGACAGATGTGTCTCATTGTCATAAAAAGTCCTAAGTTCTTAAAACATTTTAAATGCCATATTCTGAAGGTCTCTGAAAGACTTAAAGAATCCTTAACTGAAATATTTCTCTATATATCTAGAAAACCTAACAAACATGACTATTATAGATGATTATCTATTAACCTATTATTTTTAAATTATACATTACATTTTTAAATGAGCTGTACAAACACAATACTTTAATCAAGAATAGAAATATACATATAACAAAATTGATGTTAAATTTGTATCAGTAAAGCAAGATCCATACCAATTCAAAGCTCTATAGCATATCCCCCTTTAATGTAAAGAAACATTTACAGACAATATTTGGGAATATGGGTGTAGGTCTCTCCAAACTGCTTCCTGCTGTTTATTGGATGTAGTAATTTTCTGAGGGATATTCATGGCGACCTTTTATGGGTTCTCCACAGGGTCTCATCCTCTGTGGTAACAAACAAAGATAAAAAAAAAAAAAAACCTATTTTTCAAAGCAACATATTCTTAGGCCAAAATTTTGAAGTCAAGATACTTTTATGTTGGCTTATTATAGCAACCCATACAATGAAATGTTTCTTGTTACATGACTCTTTAATAGTCAAAACATTCAGAGAAACCATAATAGTATACATAATCCAGACTCTCTGTGCTTATTTCTTCTTTATGTGGATTATTAGTTTTACTCTATTACTTTTTCTACAAGTTTAATCTGGACAGAGATATATAGACAGAGTAGGCAATGTCAGAGGGACATCATGTAGCTACTGAAGGAAAAAGATGTCAGAAAACTCATCAGCAGGCCATAGCTGATACATAGATTGATAGAAAAACATAGCCATAGCCTGCTGATACATAGATTGATAGAAAATGGATAATTTAAGATAGAAGAGTTAGCTAGAATTATGCCTAAACTATTGGCAAAACAGTGTTGTAATGTATATTTTCTGCGTGATTATTAGAGTATGGGCAGCTGGAAAACAAATGTACAGTCTCCAGTTACAGGAAGATAAATGGGAAGAGGGGATTTTTGAATATTATTCAGGAATTCATAGAGGGAAAATTGTGGTCTGAATATATTGTACGAGAGAAGAATCAATCTATTATCTGTCTGTCTATCTGTCTATCTTTCTATCTATCTACATAATATCTGTGTACATTAATATGAGATGGAGATTGCAGAAATACATTTGATCTTTTAAAACAGAAGAGAAAAAAGGCAAAGGTTTGTGATAAAAATAAAAAAATCCTATAAACCATGGCTGCTTTTGTTTTCTTAACCAATATGTCTTCTTCAGAAAAGTAGAAAAAAATCTACCTCATTAATTTAATAAATCTCATAGAGAATGACAGTTGATATTAACTTTTGTCACTATTTTAAAATTATTTCTTTTATGTTTTAGATTGCAATATAATTATATCATTTCCCTCTTTTCTTTTGTTCCTCCATTCTCCATGTATTCTTTGTTGCTTTCTTTCAAGTTCATGACTTTTTTACATTGTTGTTTTATACATGTATGTATATAAATTATAGGTAAATTATATACATGATATACATATATACTTATATTATCTATATATAATTATATAATATTACCTAGTAGTTCTGTATAATTTTACTTGTGCTTACTCTCCCCCAGGGACAATATGTACTTTAGACATAGGGCATAGGGATCCCTGAGCTGAAACTTTTATGACTTCTGTAAATAGTTTTTAAATTCTATCTGTGCTTTACAAATTATTATGTGAAAAATACTGTTATTTTGATACAGAAGCAATCAGAAGAAAAAATACATTATTCAGGATAATAACAAAGCTAGATACAATGAGAAAAGTCATAAAATTTTGTTATAATGACTTTTGTGTGAGCCCTAAAGAGACCCATTCTCAATCTCACTAATGCCTTGGCATGAGTAGATGGCCACTGACAAACACGGCTCTTTTTTGTCGAATGTCAGGGAGTTTTGATACGCATTTTTCTAGCTCTATTCAATATGTATATAGAGTAGATACATTCTGTCTTTATAAATAATATGAAAAAGTTCCAAGAAACATATGTGAATATACAATAGCGACTTCCTGTTTCTTCTCAAACAAATCTCTGAAAACAGTTTTACAAGAAGACACTTGTACCCTCTACTTGAACCAGTATACGGCACGAAGGTCTAGGTGGTAACAGGAGGAATTAAAAGCGAATGGAATCTGCCAGTCTCTACAAGTATTGAAGACACTAGGAATCAGGAGTAACTGAAGCTCTTAGGTCAGTGAGTTCCCGAAGGAGAGAAATGGATGAAGGAAGGAGACCTGGATGAGGCTCTCTTCAAGTTTCATGATCATTCATACATAAAACTCTATTAACAGCCACCAACGATGATAATGTGGAACTTTCCATAACTATCCACAGAGTTTATGTACAGCCTAGAAATGTTTCTAATTACACTAGTTACCATGGAGAGATATGAAGAAATGATTATTCATTACTTTATTCACCTGTTCATAGAGGCCTTTGTTTTTTCTAGTAAGATAAAATGTCCATTAATGTGTAGTCAGCTAAACTGCGAAATGTTTATAAAATGAAATAGTTTTCAGTCGTAAATTCCAACTAAAATTGATAGCTCTACAGCATCAATGAAAATAAAATCTATGCTGATCAGTGAAAGAAGGCAGACAAAACTCCTTTAAAAAACTTCAGTCAGGCTAGTGTTTTCTTGGATGCTCACCTTACTAGACCTGGATGGAGGTGGGTGGTCCTTGGACTTCCCACAGGGCAGGGAACCCTGTTTGCTCTTTGGGCTGAGGAGTGAGGGGGACTTGATTGGGGGAGGGGGAGGGAAGTGGGAGGCGGTGGCGGGGAAGAGACAGAAATCTTTAATAAGGAAAGAAAGAAAGAAATAAAGAAATAAAGAACTTCAGGCCATTCAAATAATAAGGTTAACAGTAAACGAACTTTATTTGCCTCTAGCATTTGGAGGGAGGAAAGAATTGCAAAGGTCTTAATGACATTACAGAGAGAGATAATATTTTACATCAGCATTACTTTGCTGGTGCATTTAGCATATTAAAAGCATTGTATTATTCATAAATATTCATGTTAACTTGAAAAAGATGACTAATTGTGTATCATTATTATTTATGCATTCATCAACATACTTAGACATATAAAAAATAGAATGACTTTATTTAAAAAGACTATTTTGATTTACATTTAATATAAATTTCTGATGCACAGTCAGTGTTATTATGTTAGTAAAGTGGCAGTTACCTCCGTGGTCACATGTGTTTGTCAATTTTAGTAAACAGATGCTTCATAATTCATTGTTCTTTTATGAGGTTCCAGAAACCATCAATGTAGCAGGCACCATTACCCACAAAATAGAAAACATAACATTTAACCTGCCTGTAATGAGATTTCACAAGCACATTTTATTCACACACATAAACTTCAGAGGGAAAAGAGAATATTGCTTTCTAATAGTTTTTCTGAAAATAAAAAAGCCCACGTTGCTTTCTGACACATGTTTGTTTCTAAGGGGCTCCTTCATAGAAAAACAAAGAAAAAATGGAGGTGCTGGTTGGTGTACCTGTTAGAAAATGGACTGCAATTTCTCTATCAATACTCTTCCAATAATGCACACATAATGTTTTCTAACTAAGATATCTTAAAGTCTGTCAAACTCATACAAGCTTATAATCTTCTGAGTAAATTGGGGGCATGAGGACTTTGGGAGAGGGTTGAAGGGGAGGGGGGAGACAAGGAGGTGAGCAGAGAAAAATGTAGATCTCAGTAAAAATAAAGGACAAAGAATTGAGAAGAGATTATAATCTAAACATTTATTTTTATAAAAATAGCATCATGATAAATTATAAGAAACGTTAATGCAGATTTGGATTCTATTTGAATTTTATTAATCCCATAACAGAAAGCTTCTCTAACAAGTAACGTAAGTGCTTTAGTTTTACTGATTCTATGAAGTCTAACTACAACGAAAGGCGTTTTTAATTGACTAAATAAACTGGTTAGGAAGAGATAAATTAGAGCTCATATAATTTAATAGGTTTGGGTGAAATTTAGTAGGATATAACAACACTAATGAAATCAAACTACATAATTTGAACATATCAAAATAAGTAAAATCCTACAGAATAGTTTTTCATATTTTGGAAACTGGTAATGTCTATTTTAAAATCAGTCCTGTCAAAATTCAGACATTAAGATAAAGTTATTTCAAAGAAGACAAGGTAATATCACCAATTTGTGTAAACACAAGGTGTTTTCTTAATAGTTGCATAAATTTACCAAATGCCAAATTGTAGTTTAAATGTGTGGGATGCCCATAATAGAATACATATCACCCAGGCAGTATTTCATCTTTTACTAATTTATATTTAATATGTATCATTAATATAGGAAAGTATATTTCATGTGAGGCTAAAGCCAAACATGCTTGAGGAACTACACAGATTCATTCTCGTTGCTAAGTGTCAGCCCTTGCCACAGATTCCCACAATTTGCCCTTGAGGTGGAGTCGCTGCTGCAAGATTCTGCATTCTATAGCTCCATCTTGTGTCATGCTGTTATTTGAAATCATTTTTTTCCGTTTTCTGATAAGTATCTTTTGCTTCTGGGAGATACGGAAGGATGACAAGGTGGACTCGATGTAATCGCTTATGAGCAAGTGTTAACAGCAGCCAGACGAGAGGTGTAGTTACTATGCAATGCATTTGCTGATCTTTTCATCAAACTCCCTGGTAAATGGCTTCTCACTGAGACACCAGTTTAACCTTGAGTGTCTGTCTCCTTTGCTCCAAGTTCATGTGTGACAAGGACCATCAGCCGAGCATTGCAGTGGCCAGCTGTTTTCCTCTTCAGCTACTTATTAAAACTAATTCTTGTAGTTTGGATTCATTATTTATAAACAAATTGACCTTGGCAGTAGATCTTTGTAATTGGAGTGCTTATCTTCAGTAGTATCAAGTTTTATATATAATAGACTGACTTGTTTCAGCAAGTGATATTGTAAATGTGATTTTTGCTTTGCTGTTATTCAGATATTTACCAAGTTTAGGGTAATATAAAAGCGTATTCAGTTTAGAACACATAATTAGATTCTTTGAGACAGAACACCTGCATGGGGAGCTGAAAGCAATAGATTTTGAAAGTATAATAAGATGACTAGAACAATGATTTAAATCTCGTATCTCAAGCAGTTTGTCATTGATAATAATCGAAACTGCTATTGGCAAGCAATATCCTATTTTGTTGAAAAAAATCTGTTTCCCACTTCAAGGTTATTACATGTATTTATTTAGTGTTTTGAAGTGTGCCCATGTGATGTGGAAGTGGTCATATAGACAACTTACTGAAGTTAGTTTTCTCTTTCCTACCATGTATTGGAGAAGAGGATTGCATCTCTATTGTTAGGTGTAGCTGTCATTTATGTGTTGAGACATCTCACCGCTCTCCTCGGTTTCTTTTTAACTGCACATAATTGTATGTGGATTCTTTAGAAATTCATTCACTGTCATTTATGAGTCTATAAAATGGTCTGCTTTTCTTCATAAAAATTATGTTACCACACCTTCAGAAGATAAAACATAAGCAATGTTTCCATTAAACATGACTCAGGTAAAATTGAAGCAGCTTTATTAATACGTATTACTTTATGTTAAGACATAATTACTTCAGTTAGCTATAATTAATTAATCAAACCAAGTCATTATAAAATATCATAGCCTTTGTTATTTAATGTGTGCAACCCATGTGATGAAACACTTGGACCTGACTCAGTTTGTTCTAGAATAAAGAAAATGAACCAAGCAGTAAGTGTGCCTGCATTCACTCTCTATTGTTGATGGTGGGTGGGACTGGCTATCGGAATTCTTGTTATCTGAACCTGCCTGCAATGATGAATCATAACTTGGGGTTTATTACAAAAAAAATGTTTTTTTCCTAAGTTGCTTCCTTTAGAGTTTTTTTTGTACCACATCAGAAATGAAACTAATGCAAGTTATAATTCAGTAAAAATTTATCTTATGCAATATTTGATATATATATATCTTATTAATAATATTAAATACATAGAATGTATCAGTTATGAATTTATTATAAAAAATGTTGCTTACTTATTATGGAAACAATTTAAATGATTTATCTGAAATTATAGTAAAATTTCAAGAATCATTTAACAATCTAGATAAGTCAGCTAATGAAATATTAGCTGAATATTCTATGATAGTACATTTTATGAAAATAAGGATTTAAATTATTTATTTTTTTGAAATTGGAGTGGGTCATGGAGGGGAAAGAACAGGGAGAGATGACAGGAATTGAGGGGCTTTTGGAGGGCACTATAGAAACCTAGTGCAGTGAAAATTTCCTGGGTCTATGAAAGTGAGCCCAGCAAGGTCTCCTAAGTAATGGGGGATACGAAGCATGAACGGGCCATCTTTTGTAACCCACAAGGCTCCCAGCAGAGGTAAAGGGACATCAACCCAGCCATAAAATCTCTGACCTATAATCTATCCTGCCAGCAAGATATGCTGCGATAATGGTGGCTCAGAACTTGCATGAATGGCCAATCAATTACGTGTGCATTCTGAGGTCTATGCAAGAAGAAAAAACCCCATGCTTTGCATGATGAAAAACCAGGAAATGGACAGCCCAGAGACCCAGGATAGACCCAAATATGACTGGCAAAAAACAAAAAGAAGAAAAATCAATGAAATGATTACTAATGATCCGAATGATATCTGTTATACTCATATATCAGTGTGTAGCCTAATTACCTTCAGAGAGGCATTACCAAACCACTGATGGGAGCAGCTGTAGAGGCTTGCATCAAGTACTTGGCAAAACCAGGGGAACCAGGCAGAAGAGGAAGAACTGTAGGAGCCAGAGGGGTCAACGACACCAGGCAAACACAGCCCACAGTATCAAGTTAGCAGGCATCATAGGGGCTCAGAGACACTAAAGTGACAATCATGGACTGTGTATGAGTCTGAGCTGGGACCTCTTCAAATAGGTTGTGGTTGGGTGGCTTGGAGTTCTTATGGAACTCCTAACAGTGGAAGTTTGGGGGAATCTCTGAGTCTTTCACCTGTGCTTGGGACTCTTTCTTCCTACTGGATTGCCTCAACTAGTTTTACTACCAGAGTTTGTGTCTAGTCTTATTGCAGTTTGTTATGCCATGTTTAGTTGACATCCTTGGATGACTTTTTTTTTTTTTAATGAAAGGAAAGAGTAGAGTAGTGGGAGAAAGGAGAGCTGGCAGGGGTGGGGGCACTGAGAGGAGCAGATGGACTGGAAACTGTGGTAGGAATGTAACGTATGAGAGAATAAATTATCACTTAATTAGTAAACATAAATTGCATTGCATAAACCTTAGATTTTCAACACTAAAAATGCTAAAAATAAAAATTAAAAATGATATACGCACATTATTTAGGAACTGATTTCTAAGTTTCAAATTTGCTTGATATTTGCTATATATAAATATAAAAATACGTAATGGTAATTCTCATTCAAAGTTTATGGAAAACTTTGGGATGTGAAGAAAAGAAATATAAAAGTAAAAAAAGAATTTGAAATTCAACCAAGGCAGCTATAGCTATATGATATTACAAGGACTATAACAAGGGACAAAAAGACAGAGTCCTTAGTTATTATGCAATTAAATAAAAGCTAGGAAATTATCCATATGCCCTTCATATCCAGATACACCTTGTAAAAATTTTAGTTTATGTTTATATACTTGAATTGCCTCTCTTGGAGGGTATAGGGAAGCAAAGACCATAATAATACCCTATCATTCTTGTTTAATATATTTTACTCAAGCGGTTCTTTTATCTAAGACAAAAAGTAGAAAACTTTTCAACCTAAAGTATTCCTTAAAAACCGTCATGAACACCCATCGGTATGTGCTTACTGTGGGACTCAGCAGTTCTTAGGTGAGTATCCTGTATTTCCTGACATCTAATTAGCAAGTTCGCTGAGGAGACCACAGTGTCCCCTTATCCGATACCTTATATTGTACAGGAAAGTAAATGAAAAATTTTTTTCTTATTAAACGCTTCCAATATTATTTATTACTTCTAAATACCTAGTAGGGATTTAGGCTGGATCACGTTGCTAAACTCATGGTTTATGGATTTTCACATAATAGAAATGTGAAGATAAAACAATTTTGCCTCTTAAAAATAAATAATATTATGGGATATTCAGTTTCTAGTATAGAGAGAAAGTCACTTTGATTGATTATTCATTGGGTAATTTTAAAATCAGTTTATATAAACCCATGTATTCAAATATCTATCCATATAATGGAAAAAGTTAAAAGATCTTGAACTTAATGTTGCAATTTTTCCTTTATATTAATAAGTATATTAGATGGAAGATGAATTTAAAAACTCTATAAAACAATCAAAATATTTAGAATAACTCCACAGTATACGAGTTATATTTGTGTGGTAATCCTTACAACCTGTTCCTCCTGTAAATGTATTTTATTACCACCCTGGTTCATTTTTTTTCAAGTTGACACAAACTAGAGTTTATGGAAAGAGAAAGAAAGAAAATTTGTCCAGCATATTGCTTGTAGACGAGGTCATGGAACACTTTCTTGATGAAAGATTAATGTTGAGGGACTAGGGCACTATAGGCAGTGCTGTTCCTGGAAATGGACTACATTTTCTTCTTCTTCTTCTTCTTCTTCTTCTTCTTCTTCTTCTTCTTCTTCTTCTTCTTCTTCTTCTTCTTCTTCTTCTTCTTCTTCAACCAGTATTATTTGGTGTTACTCTAGCTCCCTGGGCTCTCTAGTCTCAGGTTCTTGGTCACACAAATAGTGTCCACTGTGGACTCCAAACTAGGTATAGAGTAAGGGACTAGAAGAAACAGATAGAATCCATTAGGAAAAGAAAGTAGAATAGTCACAGATGGACAAAGGCAGGGGGCTCAATGGGAGAGATGGAGTGAGGAGAGGGAAGAGATTGGGGTTGTAGGAAGGGATGGCAGAAGGGGAAGAGGGGAGGAGAAGGGGAGGAGGAGAAGAACTAGAAGGAATGAAATTGTGATGGAGGAAAGACAGAGATGGAGAACAAGAAATGATATATCTTGATTGAAGGAGTCATTATAGGACTAGAAAAAACCTATCACTAGGGAAATTCTCAGGAATTCATAAGGATGACCCCAGCTAAGACCCTAAGCAATAATGGAGAGGCTACCTGAACTGGCCATGCCTTGTACTCATATTGATCACTATCTTAAATATCATCATAGAACCTATATCCAGCAGCTGATGGAAGAAAATACAGGAAACCACAGTGGAACACTGGGCTGAGCACCCAAAATAAAGTTGAAGAGAGGGAATAGTGAGAATATGAGCAAAGAGGTCAAGACCATGATGGGGATGCCCACTTTAACAGCTTACCTGAATGAATGACAGCCTTCCAACTTTAGCCTGACATCGAGGGAGCCAGCATAGGACCAAATTAGGCCCTCTGAATGTGGGTGGCAGTTGTATGGCTGGGGCAGATTTTCGAGTTACTGGCAGTGAGATTAGAATTTATATCTACCACTTGTTCTGACTTTCGGAACACATTATCTCTGGAGGGGTACCTTGCTCAACCTAGATATGGGAATGGGGATCTTGGTCCTGCCTCATGACTCTTCATGGGAAGCATTACCCTCTTTGAGGTGAGGACGAGGAGTGGGATGGAAGGTAGGAGTGGGCAAGGGGAAGGGAGAAGGAGGGGAGAAAAAGAGGGAGTGTGAAATGGATTTGGCACATAAAATGAGAAAAGATAGTTTTATATAAATAAAAAAGAAACAGATAACTGATTTGACTTGAGTCCTACTCCACGAGATAAAATCATAGCAACTGACATACCATCGTTCATACCCTGTGTTTGAAATACAATAACCATTCCAAATAGCAAGTAACTAATAAAAATTCTTTATTTAAAGTATCCCAATAAATTCCATATAAAACACATGTATTTGGTAATTGTTAAGTTATGGTATATATAACCTACATCTTAGACTAAAAATTGTATACGTAATTTTTTTTATTCTTTTTTTTTTATTGAGAAAAAAAAACTTCCGCCTCCTCCCAGCCTCCCACTCCTCCCACCCTCCCCCCACTCCTCTCCCCCTCCCCCTCCAGTCTGAAGAGCAGTCTGCCCTGTGGAAAGTCCAAAGTCCTCCCCCCTCCATCCTGGTCTAGGAAGGTGAACATCCAAACTGGCTAGGCCCCCACAAAGCCAGAACAAGAAGTAGGATCAAAACCAGATCAGGGAAATGCAAATCAAAACAACTTTGAGATATCATCTTACACCTGTCAGAATGGCTAAAATCAAAAATACCAATGATAGCCTCTGCTGGAGAGGCTGTGGAGGAAGGGGTTCCCTCATCCATTGCTGGTGGGAATGCAAACTTGTGCAACCACTTTGGAAAGCAGTGTTTCGGTTTCTCAGGAAATTTGGGATCAATCTACCCCTGGACCCAGCAATACCACTCTTGCATAGGTAATTTTTATTCTTAGAAAAATTTGGAAAAGATAAAACACAGAAATATTATTTAAGCAGGTTATTTATTCAATGCATGGATTGTATTACAGTTACTTCTTTATTACTTATTTGTGTGTATGTGGGTGAGGGCATGCCATAACTTTTCTATAGAGACTAGAGGTTAGTTTGCTGGAGCTTGTTTTTCCTTCTAATATGTGAGTCTTCATGATAAAACTTAGGTGTACCGGCTTGTTGATATTGCCTTAACAGCTTGAGCCATCTGTATGCTGAGGCTTCTTGTTGATTCCTGGCCACGCAGACCTGAAATAATTGCACAGAAACTATATAAATTACAACACTGCTTGGTCAATACCTTATGCATATTTCTAGCTAAGTCTTACACCTTAAATTAACCCATCCCTATTATTTTATACTTTACCGTGAGGCTCATGGTTCACTGGTAATGTACTCCAGAGTATCTCCTTCAGCAGCCACATGGTATCTCTCTGACTCATCCTACTTTCTCTCTCTCTCTCTCTCTCTCTCTCTCTCTCTCTCTCTCTCTCTCTCTCCCCCAGCATAGCTATAGTCTTCCCTGCTCTAGGTCCAAAGAAGTTTCTTTATTAACCAATGCTGTTTACAGAATACTGAGGGGAATCCACATCATTAATCCACTGGTAATTAATTTATATCTTTAATTTATATCTTTTGTGTTTTTGATTAGTATATGTACATATTTAAGTAAAGTGAACATTCTCAAATAAAAAAAAGAAAAGGTTTTTTAAATGCAAACAATGAGCTTTTATGTAATTCATTATCTTAACTCTTTACAGGATTGTTCATGTTTTCACTGAACACTTTGAGATATTCTCTCCAGTTTTCTTTTCTCTGGAGTCCTCCATATTTTTATCTGCTAATAATAACTTGACTGCACTGCAAGATTTTTCTTGAAAATATCTCTAAATTGCCTCAGCCTTTATGTCTTATCCACTCATAAAGCTTTTTCAATATTTTAAGTATTTGTAAGGAGATCATTACATCTCCTGGTACCAAATCCATCATTATGAGCTCAATCATAGTGGGTGATATAATTCTACAATGCATTAATTTAAAGAAGAATGTGTACAATTCAACCTCTGAACACATTGCTTACCAAGTTAGTATGAACTATGAGGAATTTATAGTTGCAGATTTCCAGGCCAACATAAAAAGTTAGTTGCATTCTTGATGACCATTGTTGGCTGCAACAGGTCCATGTGCCTAAAAAGTGGAGTGAGTCAGATGCATCCTTTGAGGTCCACTTTGTAAAGGAAGCCATCCTCGAGCACTCTTCCTAATTCAGTAAAGATGGATTTAGAGAGTCAAGCAATTGGCCATCTCTCATATTCATCTTGGCAGAAATTAAAATTAATTGCTAATTTAGAACTATGATCATAATCTTTCCACTCAATATAAATAAAAGAAAATGTACTTTTGTCTTTACTGGGGCTTGAATTCAAGACCTTGTTTAACATTTAGTAATAGCCCCATGTCATATTCTGGGTTTTGTTGTTGTTGTTCAACAACAAAATGTTATCTCATTAGGTTTCCTAGGTTAGCCTAAAACATGCTGTATAATTTAAATAGGCTTTTCTTTTGTCATTAACATTCCTCAAATAACTAGAGTTACATGTCTTTGATAGGAGGCATGGTTCTAAGACATTTGAACCACAATCCTGATCTATAAAACCACCATGTATTTCAGAGCATTAATGTATTAACTTATACAATAGAAAAGGTAGGCTCTGTAAGTATATTGCTTTACAAAACCTTGAAGTATTGTTTTGAGATGAAACAGAATTTTGTGTCTTTTATAATAAAACTCACATTCTAACCTCATATATGTACATATATTTATGTATATATACATATATATGTATACTCACATATATACACATATATCCACACAATAAACTATTTTCAGAAAAATATGGAAATACGAAGATTTAAATATTTTAATAGAAATAATTAAGTCTAGTTTTGATAATAATATCAAGCATTTTGGTTGTTGATCATTTAAAGCAACTTTCTAAAATTTAATACTTATTCATCACTATCATGTATTTTATCCATTTATACACAGTTGAAACAGAGCATTGGGAATAGGAAACCATTAGAGATGGTTTAATAAGCTATTAGGTGATTGAGTCCAGACTTGAATTTGTGTATCATTGTCTACCTTGTATCTATATTCCTCTACCCATGAAACACTACCTCTAAATGTGATTCCCTGGGTTTAAAAATTCCAAATATGATGTTAATTGTTTTAGATATACACTAACACATCTTTTTTTTTTAAAAAAAAAATAAAATCAGAACTAGATTCTGGCTTGGGAAACTATGAAAAATATTGGTTCATGATTACATCTGATGAGATTAAAATCTGTCTTGTTAAGCTCTATATGTATGTGCCTTCATATCGGCTTTAAGAAAACAAAACACTATGAATTGATATGCTATAGAGGGGAACGGATATCAAGGAACTGAAAGAATTTATTATCGTTAGCTAGAAACTGAGGTCCTCAAATTAACAGCCTCCTAGGTGTGTTAAAGGCTGTCAATAACCACATGAACTTCCCAAAGAATCAGTTTAGTCATTGCTAATATTGATGTAACACAAAGCACAAGAAGAAACTAATAACTGTTCAGATTTCTTTCCAATAGCGGTTGTAAAAATCATAGTTTGAACTGTGTAGTGTAAAATTTATAGCAATATTAAAATAACTCAGTAAGAGAAATAAAGTCTTAGTAATGATACACACACACACACATACACAGACACACACAGACACACACACACACACACACACATTATGCATGAACTTTAGGTGTCTAGCTAGCCAAGACTCTAGCAAAACTACATTGACTTATGTATGTCTATTGTATATTTGTTTAGGAATATCTCACTCAAATCCAGACATGTTCCCTTGTGAAAATGAATGAATGAAAGGTATATTTATTACTAGATCAAATAAAATGTTCACTTTAAACATATTGTCCTTAAGTTTCTGAGCAGAGAAAACAAGCTGAACTTTACCAGTAATCAAGCCCTTCAGTAGAGCTCTCTAGCACATTGGTCAAAATGTTGAAGACCTGAGGCTTTACCAATTACTTGTTCCCAGAAAATGGCAAACCGAGAGACCACCACTACTATTACAAATAATAAAAAAAAGTTTCAAAATTATCCCTGTGTGATGGAAGGTTAAAAGCTGAAATATCTGTTGCCATGGCAACACTTTTATTTACAGGACTTGTCTTTTCTATGCATTGTCCATTACAAGGTAGGAAAGAGCCTCTCTCATCTTAACATTGTGTTACACACATAGCTTCACTTGCTACAACTGTATTTGTTCACTTCTTTCCTTGAGAAGTATAAAATATTCTGTTGCTCATTTTGTCTGCTTTTTACTTCAGTATATCTGAAGAAAATGAAAATGCATGAGTTAATCCCATTGAATCAAATTGAATTCTAGGATATTTCTCTAAACATTGACAAACATCCTTACCATTATACAGGACAGAATGTCATAGGCAATGTCATGTTCCCACATACACATTATAGCACCATGATTATCTCATTACATATTTTTCTTACTTTCTAATAATGTGTATTATTCAAGATAAGATAGGCTTTATAAATTAAACAATTGATTCTAATTTTCAAATTCCTTAAAATTTTCTTCTTGAATTCCCAACATTACCTGAGGCTCAGATTAGTGTTGTTGTTTTGTCCCCCATGAATTCAATGACTAAATCGTTTGGAATCAAGATTCCCTGATTCTATAAAGGAAAGTGAACAATGAAGATAGGCAGTTAACCTAAACTACACAAATCATGGCTATACCAGTCTGACAAAGCTGGCACAAACAGATACCAGCTGTATTTGCCAGGTGTGTAGAATCCACTCCTCGCTAATTCAGGTAAGATTATTGACTTGTCTTGCATGTCTTTTTTTCATGGAGCTGTGAGTGTGTGTGTGTGTGGGGGGGGGTGTTTATAAATGTGTGCATGCAAACGTGTCAATGAACCTGTACATAGCACAGACAAAAGTTGGGCATAGTTTTCAATCATTTTATACCTCATTTTCAAGAGTAAAAATAAGATATAAAACTCTTACTGAACCTGAAACATTGATATGAGTATAATGACTGGCCACTAAGCCCGAGAATTTTTTTTTTGTCTCTCCCTTACCAGTGCTTAGACTGTAGGTAGCCATGGTCATGTAAGTCTCTCTCTTTCTCTCTGTTGTGTATATATACATTAAAATTAAGATAAAATATTTGTGCTTAAAAGCAAGCACTTTACTGAGATAACTGGATCCACATAATTGTAATCACTCCATAAGGCTTTTGCTTTGTTCCAATCTATTTTTCTGCTACTTGACAGTCCCATTGCCAAGCAAGTGCTTCCTCATTCTATAAGGAATATAGAGCATAAAGTAACTCTGATATAATTGTCCATGCTGAATAAAACTTTTATATTACATTCATGCCATTTATTGTTGTAATAATTATAGAATTTAGCTTAAAACCAATGTATATGAATGTTTATTAGTACAATAAATGGTAGAGTTTATAGCCCTCAAAAGAAACACTAGAGTTTAATAAAGGAGATGTGATCACATAGAATGGTGTGCACTTCCTGTATCTTTTCTGTATATTTTCACTTCTTAACAAGGATAGCTTTGGCTAATTCTAACATTCATTTGATTTATAATAGTTCTTATGATGTTAAAAACTTAAGCATAATTAAAATATTGTATGTTTGTGATTGTGTGTTTTAAATTTCCTGTTTGGTAAGCAAGATACATATAATAGATAGTGCCATTGAATTAAAAATGCTATGAGGTTTGAATTAAGTGGAGAAGTTTCTGGAAAAGTCTTTGAAGTAAAATAATTGTTACTAGTTATTTGATATAACTACTAGAATGCCATACATATAATTTGTGGGTTGCTGCAGAGAGCTATAAAGAGCATCAACAACATTTTTCTTTAAAATAGAGTGCTCACACCATTCTGAGATCCCTGATGTTAGCAATCTATCCCTGTTGAAATATCCTAATTTTACATCAATCGTCTAATGATCTAGATTGCACATTGCTTCTAGTTATCTTTTCATGTTTTATTTGGTTACAGGAAAATTAGCTTTACATTGTGAAAATGCATACTGTTAGTGAATTGTGAATTTGTGAGGGATTGTGCTGTAATTACTGAATATTGGCTCTCCATGAACATGTTGCTTTAATGTGGGAAGATCTGGCAGGGAAATTAAGTTTCTCTCCTCAGCAGTCCATCATTACAGCAACAATTGTGGAAATCAAGTGAGACGTGGGGCCATTTTTGATTGCTTTAAATGCCACATTTACTAGTGCCAGCAAGAATCTATGCTTCAATATAAATTGAAAAAAGGAAAATTAAACTGTCTGTAGCTGTGGACGCTCCCAGGTTGAATGTAGGTGGATCAGCTTGTGCTTAACATCTGTTCAGGCTGCAAATGCAGGGAAAGTTTGAAATGTTTACTCAATTGTAATGGTTCCTGGGTGCAGAGGCAGAAAATCTGAAACATGTGACTTGTATTCACACTATGAGGGAGCTATTTAAAACAAAGGTGATGATACTGGAAGAAAAGATGGAGATGCTCTATATGAAGCCAATGCAGTTGGAATCCTTTGCTACCAGCAATCAGCAGCTTTTAAATTTCAACACTTCAGTCTTTTGTTAACCAGCTGAAAAAGCAACTTGAAAAAAATTTAGAAAAGAATAGAAAGCAATTCTGGTATATTTCTTAACACATCAAAAATATCAACATGTAGTATCCAACCCTTTCCATTCTGTCCCCCAATTTTAGGAAACTACAATGCATTTAATTTACCCTCTAATTTAGATTATTTTAAAAAAATATGTTTCTAGCATGGTTTGCATGCTCATGGACACTTTAACTAGACAGACAGTATTGTATTACAGTGCCAAAAATTGGTGAACCTGTGTTTCCCGACAGAAGCTGCACCACTAAAGCTAATTGGCTGACTTGGTTTCTAATTAGCTAGGGTTGTCTTTAACCCCTTTAAATACTCTTGTATTATTCACATCTGTGTATATCCATATACTTGTGACAATTAGGTATATGCCCTAAGATGTAAAAACAGATGCCCCAGGTTTCACTAAGTTAAAAAGGTCTTCAATGCATCTGAATTCTTTAAGAAAAAAAACCGTTTTTCTTTACTGTAACCTACCACTGTATGTGCCCCAATGTATTTGAAAGTGTTTTTTATGAGTTTATTTTTTTTTAAATAAGACTAGAAGTTACCTTATGGAAATGAGGAATTTTGGCCAACCTATGTCTGCAATGTCCACTACACTCTGTTTCAGAATGACTTATTTCTTATCCTCTTTTAGGTGAGAATTGAGTTGTTTCCTTCAAGGAGAGAAATTCAATAGAAAACTACTTTTTAAGAATGATTTTTTGAATGATGTGAAACTAATTTACTTATTCATCTATGTAGATGTTAGAATAAAGTCTCATCAAATCATGTATAATTATTTTCAATGAATAAAATTAATGTTTTATAATTAATTTGTAGGCTCAGTGTTATGTGATTGGTATTTAAAAATTCTCCCATTCCTAAGACACTCCTGTTTGGGTTGGAAAGTAAAAGGACAGGAGCTGTAATCAATAGAGTGACATGTTTTACTATATTTCAGAAAATAAATAGGAGGGTTCATAGAGAATATTGAATTAATTTGTTGGGCAATTTTTAAAAGAATCACAGTTGTTATTTGAATTGGATATTGATAGAAAATGAAAGTTCACTAATTAGGGAAGAAAATATAATGGGCTGAGAAAACTTCCAGGAAACCTTAAAGGTCATGAGGTTTTTGATAATGATTTTTAGATGGACTTCAATGCACATTGATTCCAAGCATATGCAGTTCAAAAAATAAAACATGAAACTATAAGAGTGGAGAATCTCTTCAAGGGATGCTGATATCAGATCATGAAAAATTCATGTGATCACAGATGAACATAGCCTGCACTGAGACCAGTCTGAGCTTGACTGCTCCTCTCCAGTCCATTGTCCTGCTATCCCCACTCTTTCTTCATAAACAAACACTAGCACCCTTGCCTCTTTATTTTTATACCCCAGTAATAGCTTCGTGGATATTCACACAAGAGTTCCTTAGGTAAGAACACTCTGATACAAGAAAAAGAATTATAGCATATGAACATGGTAAATGCAAAGGATGTTTACCTTTGTTATAACAATGTTGCCAGATGGGTTTGAAAAAATGTGACAGGTGGGTAATAATGGGGTGATCATTCCAAGGAAACTTCAAACAATATTTATTAGAAGTCACCTGCTCAAAGTAATGAAAAGGGCCAATTCACCACAATTATGTGACCTACAACAAGTAAGATCACTAGAGATTTTTTAATATATAACAAAATTATTTAAATATATAACAAAGTGTATTATTTGTCATATACAATAGATAAATATTGCAAATATTTTTGAAAATACAATAGTTAAAGAATATAATTCATGATTTGATAACTTGAAGATAAAAATTACTTTAAGTCTACTATATTTATATGTTTTAATTTACACATTTAAATGTATTAATTTTATTAGAAAGCAGATAGAAAGTACTAAAAATATGAATACTGGTAGAGAAATGTCTGTTTTTCATATGCCCCTTGATATGAAGAGTAGGTTATATTTTAACTGGACTATGGTAAAACTAATTAAAAACACTCTAATAAAGAAATTAATGACAGAAAAATAAAGTACCTATTAATTATATTAAGGCTTATTTCTCTCTTATATTATGTGTGGTTCTCACAATGGTAAAGGGAATGAAAAATTATTAATTTGGGAATTGCTGACCTCAACATTTACAATCAAAACCATGCAGAATTCATCTACAGGAATTTTAATTTAAGTTTGAATTATATTAACCATGTTATCAACAACTATTAGATGTGTAATAAAGCATCTACAATACATGCAGAAGTCAAGCATTCTAATGCCGATCCAAAGTATGTGACAATAAATAGTAACAGCATTTGTGATAAGGAGGGGTAGGTGACTAATGGCATTAGGATTTCAACAATAGCATTTATGCTTGCAAGTCACCAATTTTCTACATTGTGTAGCTACAGAAAATAACCTGTGGTAACAAAAATATGATAAGCTGAGTGCCTTCTGCTTATGTAAAAAGAAATTAATATAATGCTGTTCAAGAAATAAAGTATTGCTTAAAGATGTGTACATATGTATGGGATTTAAATTTCCTTCTTAGTAGGAGGGCAACCACACCATCAGTATAATACACACCCTTTAAATGAAACAATAGTAAAAGAGTCAAATGTGAAACATCACATTTATATTAAACTTGTGAGTGCTATTTCTGTGAATTTGAGCCATCTGCATGTTTGAGGTCTAATTTCAAAAGTTGCTCCAATTTTAAATTTGAAATCATGCCCTAAATATTGAAGCCTAAAATTATACACTATAATAATACGAAGTGACTCACTAAGATGTGTGTTTTTATATAACCAATATGTAGGATTTACATGAGGTTTTATAGATGTTCTGGTGTAGAGAATATGCATATTATGTCCTTCAAAATTCATAAAATATTTAATGTTAGAGAAAGAATAATCAATTGGGATATTAACATAGCAATAATTTTTAAAGTGAATAGCAGAAATAAATACTTATCTAAATTAACAGACTGTCATATTTGTTCTTTGTCATGTGTGATCAGGAAGAATTTTAGGCCATCTGATAAGTCCAGAAAGAGCCAATGATTAAAAAACACAGAATTAAGCAGGCTAGCTATAGTTTCTCATGAAAAAAATGCCACACTGGGCAGAACACATACTGGATTAAAAATTTATTCATTAATATTTACACAAAAATCTGATTCCTTTATCCATGTTAGAACAAATAATATCCCCAAACACCCCATTCTTCCATTTAAAGAGTGAAGTTGAACGCACTGCACTTTTCTTCAGAAATCTCTGCCTAAGTCACCAATATTTCTTACAGGTTATTCCTGTTCTTATTTATACCATGGAGATTTTCACTGTTTTGACAAATATCTTGACTAATTTAAGCCCAAGGCAAGAAGCAGGATAAGGTCAGTGAAACAGAATTAACATACATTGTCTGATTCAGTGTAATACATTTGAAGAAAAAGTGTCTGTTGATAGGCAGCCTGATCACCATCAAGCCTGGAACTGTCAGGAAACCTCAGGTTTCCAGATTATTATTCAGTTCCTCTTTGTATTCATGGAGTTATTCAGAATAAGTCAAATTTAAGAGTATTGTCTAGCTCAATGTTTCTATTGAATGAAATGCTCATAGTTAGGTGGATAATAACAAAATTGAAGTGAATTGCTCACTATTGTTATGTTGTTCCGAGTTCAGCATATGACACTCTTATGGAACTTTATACAAAGTTCTAACTCATTCACCTATACAGTGCAAATGAGGAAGTGATGTTTCCATCTCATTAATTGCTTTAAATTTTCACTATTCATTCATCTGTGTTCCAAAAATACTATGATATGAGAGAAGCTTTATAATTTATGAGCAAAACGTCTCATCCTCCATCACGTCAATTTGATCAATTTAGGCTGGGAAGTATTGACATTGGTTTGTGGTCTCAGAGGGCAGGCACTGTGGAAATGTTCATCCCACAGTGTCGTAAGCATGATCTCATTATGGAGAGCCAGAAAGCCCAGAGCATGACACACACCAGGGATGGAGCAGAGCATTCACTAATCCACCACTAGATATTCTCAGTCTTCTCCAACCAGGACTCAAGTCAGCTCTTCTCCAGATGACCTGACCATACCAACTAGCAGGGGAAAGTTACCTGCACTAGCTTCTTCTGTGCAGATGAACAACTAGACAAATGATATTAGAAAGTATAAAACAATAAATATTTTGGGACAATTATAAACAGCAATAGAGTATAATGAAGCCATCAAACATTCCTTTGAGCTATTTGATACAACAAGTGAGTCCAAGATATCAAGCTGTGTCTATTTTAGATGTCCTTCTTGGGGGAACTATAAAATAATAAAACTGACTATGGGTAGCTAGCGAATTGCATTTTCTCTTTCACTGCTCAGGATCTGCTCTATTTCTTTAATATAAAACTTAATCGTAGGGGCTCACAGAGATTGAAATGACAATCCCAGGGCCTATAAGGGTTTGAGTTTGGTTATCTGCATATGGGTCATGGATGTATAGATTGGTGCTCTTGTACGACTCCTAACAGTGGGAAGGGGGCTGCCTCTGTTTTTCTGTGACTCTGTTTCTACTGGGATGCCTTGTCCAGCTTTGCTATGAGGGTTTGTGTCTAGTCTTATTTTAACTAATTATGCTGTGGTATTTGGTTAATAGCCCTGGGAGGTCTACTCTTTCAGAAGGGAAATGGAGGAACAATAAATTTAGAGGACATAGTAGAGGTGGGGGGTGTTGGAAGAAATAGAGGGAGGGAAAACTGAAATTGGGATGTAATGTTTGAGAAAAGAATAAATAGGAAAAAGCTACCCTTAAGTATAAATACATCACTCTTTCATATTCCACCCTTCATGGAGCAGGTTCTTTACATGAACTTTTATTTTGGCTCAATTGTCTATGCTATTTATATGGCTGTCAATTGTTGCTTCTTGGCAAATGTCTCCTATAATTGCAATGTATGACAGTTTGTTTCTGTCATATTGTTCACTTTGGTCATTGAGCATTTCTCATTATAATAGCCAATCATTTGGAAACACACGAACTTAGATCCTCCTAAAGCAAATTTCATTTCAGTGCACATTCACATATACCTCCTAAGACCATGTTTAACCTTGCATTTTCTACCAGCATTTTTTTAAAAAATACATTCTTCTGTCTTACAATATATTGCAGCAACAGTATTCCCTCCTTATACTCTGTGAATACTAGCTTAAGATACGTTATATTCTTTTATGCTGTGGAATATTTGTTTAAAAATGCAAAGATATGTTGCATTTCTTTAACTTTGTAAAGCTGTGTTAATTTTTATGGGTATAAGAAAGAGCTGAACAGCCATTGGTGAGGCAGTAGAGAGAAAAGGCCGGGGTGGCCAGACAGAAAGAACAAATAGAAAAAGAGGGAGGACCAAGAAGAAAAGAAGGAGAGGAGAACACCAGGGGCCAATCACACAGCCACACAATCAGCTGCAGACTAAGAAGTAAAGAAGGGTTTATAGAATACAGAAAGGTAAAAGTCCAGAGGCAAAAGGTAGATGAGACATGATGAAGAGCTCAAATTTAGACTCTTTTTATGTTTGTCTTTCCAAAATCAGGGTGAATGCTGCTGAGAAATTTCCCACAGTTCATGAAATGGTTAAAAATTGTCTTGTGTTTAAATTAAATTTAAATTTACATGACTTCTAAAGAGTCTATTTGTTATAAGTCACCTTTGAAAACTGGAATAGAATTTACCTAGCCCATGTGTCAGCAAATCTCCCATTGTCAGGATAAATAATTTTCAATATCAACAGCAACATTTTTGAGAAGCAAGAAGATAATAGTCAGGCTTTTGTGACCTTGATGCAGTTCATTTACCTTCTTTCATGCTGTTCTCCAGTTATTAGCACCCTTTTACTAATACTTTTAAAAATGAATGCAGAGTTCATAATCTCTAGTGTTCTAATTCAATTTGAGCCAATACAATTAAAAGGCATTGACTAATGATGAACTGTTCTTGTACATTTCTACTTCTGGACTTGAGAGGCTTTCTTATACAGAAATCTTAAAAACCTCTTTTAAAAAACTGAGTTACTGATGTAACAGTAGCTTTCTCATGTTTACAGGGTTTACCTTCATATTTGTATTAGTGTCTTAAGTTTACCAAAAACCTATGGCATCTCTTAACCCATATTATCACCTTCGTATCATAGGTGGTCACTTATAATGCCATAGTAATAACACGGGTCTAATTGCTGTTAATAAAAGTTTTATACTATGTGTAAAATGATACCAAAGCATTTGTCCATTTTACTGAATTGTGTAAACTCTAAATAATTAAAGACTTGAATGGGAGATATGATCTAGTG
>NC_022027.1:18709851-18723142 GCF_000317375.1 Microtus ochrogaster
ATAATTAAAGACTTGAATGGGAGATATGATCTAGTGGTTAATAGCACTGAGAAGCATAAAAAATACCTGTAAGCCCAACTCTTAGGAAATCAATTCATTCGTCTGATCTTGATAGACACTACACATAAAGGAAAATTTCAGGATTAAACCTAGTAAAATAGAAAATTGAGTTTGACCTCTCTCTCTCTCTCTCTCTCTCTCTCTCTCTCGGTTTCTCTGTCTGTCTCTGACTGTCTATCTGCCCCCCCCCGTGTGTGTGTGTGTGTGTGTGTGTGTGTGTGTGTGCGCACGTAATTGGGAGTCATTGTAAGAAACACCATCTACCTTCTTTGAGATAAAATCTTTCATTGACCTGTAGCTCAACAACAGGAAACACTAGCTATCAAAAGAACCCAAGGATTTAACTGTTTCTTCTTCCTGAATCCCCAAAGTACAATCATGTTACATTATTACTGGCATTTTAAGGTATGCTGGGTGGACTGGACACAGTTTCTCATTCTTGGGAAGCAAACACTGTACCAACTGAGCTATGCCTTCAGTCCTATATCTACATTTAAATATGATAACAAAAGAGACATAATTCTTGATACTTTGTATAAAATGTTATTTTGCTGTATATATATGTGATATATATATATACATACATATATATGTATATGTATATATCATTCAAATACTACCAATTGCCTTCATTTTTTTATTTACATTTAAATGCTTCTAATTCAAAAGCTTTTATGTAATTACAAGTAAGGGTGGAATGTTTACACAAAATTACTTAGATGTCTTATTCACTGAAGAAAAATATGCTTAAGATGTTGCATAAATGCATGCAAATAAAGCATATGAAATAAATACAACTAAACCAAATGTTCAGTGAAATCAATAGATTTCTTTTTTAAGGTTAGAGAAGAAAACATAAAATTCCCTCAAAGATTCCCTAATGTGTCAGGAATAATGTTCAACTGGTAAAAATCATTGTTTGGAAGCATGGAAACTTGAGTCCAGATGGCAAACACATATGCAAATAGTAATAGTAAGATGATTATACGCACTTGGGACATCCTGCATGAGGTTGGAGAAGGAAGTTCATATTGCCCACTGGCCAGAAGACTTGTTGAAACATTAAATTTCAGATTCAGTTGAGAGATACTGTTCAAAAGATGAACTAGGGAAGAGAATTACAAGAAATTCCGATGTTAACATCTGTCCCTCTTTGTGTTCCCATTTGGAAGGATACCTACATGTGCATCCATTCCTACACACACAAACAACCCCCCCCACTCACACACATACTCATTGATTGAGGAATAAATCATTGATTGAGAAAAAAAATTCCCCATTGTTTATAAGAGTAAATTTTTAAAGATAAATTTTGTGATTTGATATTAATTCCTATTATTTAATTTTAAAGAAAATACATCAATAGACAAAAATTAATTTTATAATGTCATGTAATATTAAACATGTTTCAAAGCTATTACAGTTAAAGGTAACACATTCATTCAATGCTCTCTTCGTTAAACATAGCATATTATGCTTGTAATTTTTTTATATTTGTAACTTTTTTCTTTTTCAATTTATTTTTTTAAAAAAACTATATTTTCTCATTTTACATGGTAAATCCAGTTCCCAACCCCCCTCTCCTTCTGCTCCCTCCACCTTTCCCACCCACTCCCATCCATTACTTAGAGAGGGAAAGGCTTCCTATGGGGGGTCAGCAAATTCTAGCACATTGCTTTTAGGCAGGGCCAAGGCCCTCCCCACTATATTTAGGCTGAACAAGATGACCCTACAGAGATAGTGGGTTCCAGAAATCCAGAACAAGCAGTAGAGATAAATTCTGGTCCCACTGCCAGTGGCCCTACAGTCTGTCCCAGCCATACAACTGTCACCCACATTCAGAGGGTCTATTTTAGTCCTATGCTGGCTCACTCACAGAGGTGAAGATAGTTCTTATTATTCTTGGTAACAACATTACAATGTATATAGCATTTTAGGAAGAATTTACTCTTATTATAACCCAGACAAGGAATATAAAATTCTTGGTAAGTGTAGCATAAAAACTAGTGTTGTTCCAATTTCCACAGCTTCAACATTTGTATTAAGGGTTTTTATGACAGAAAATTTACTTCTTATATTCCAAAGTTTGAAACAACTTCTTCAATTTCAATGTCACAATCATTCTTCAATGCATGCTTGCTATTTTCCTGACTTGCGTGTGGGGGAAGGCTAGTGATTCAAGTCCATTCTTACTTCTATCTGTCCATACTCATGTAACAAGGAGAAAAATATATCTATTTTGATGTAAAATTTAATCTTTTTCAGTTCTATCTTTAAGTGAAATAAATGCTAAAAGTTAAAATAACATTAAAAGACATTCCATCAGAGTGTGAAAATATACAGTTTTGAGTATTGCTTTCCAATCAATAGTATATTGTGAATGTTCACTTTTTAATGTGGATACCTGATTTTAGAAAATCATTATATTTTCCCAATTCCCAATACTATTTTCATCTTATTAAGTATACTTGAAGGAACTCCCTTGGCCAGGAAACCAATGGAGAGTCTCCATTTACAAAGTACATATGCTTGTGAATGCCTGTCTTCTAGAATTTATTTCTGCTTAAAATTCAGTAAAAATATGCCTTGAAAAAATTTTTTTCTATTCTATTGAAAATGAACTAGAAAATTAGGCTAGAGGTAACATGCATGAATTGTTTTATAGCAAATGAAAATTTAATGGCTATTATAACAAATGATTTCAAAATAATTATATCTTTTCACTGTCTAAAATTAATTAAAAACTTTATAGTATCTGCTAGTGATTAGCTTGACTTAGAACCTGAGCTGGTTCTGTTTTTGTTGTTGTTTTTTTTCCAACTTGACCAAAGCTGTATTCATTTGGGAAAAACAATATCAGTTAAAAAAAGTCCTCTGCCAGAAAGGGCTACAGGGAAGTTAGTAGAGTATTTTTTTTTTATTACTGATTTCTGTGGGAAACACCACACACTGTTATCTGTTCTACCTATGAGCTGGTGGCACTGGTTGTATAGGCTGTGCTTCTTGGTTTTCTTTCTTATTTTTCTTATTTGTTTGTTTGTTTTCCTGTTTGATTTCTATTCACAGATAAATATAAGGAGTATGGAATGAGTGAATAGGAAGGTTGCAAAGATCTGGAAGGAGAAAGAGGGAAAATCATTATTTGAATACATTGTATAAAATAAAATAAAATTCAATACAAGAACTCATAAGAAAAGAAGAACATAAATAAAAGCTCCGCAGAGACACAGGGAATGGTGCTAGAGCTTCATATGAATATTCAAACTTATTCCATGTTTCTATTCCTAATAAACAAACATGTTGAGTAAGCAATTAACAGCGAGGAGTAAGGCAATAAGCACCTCCTTGCTCCCTGGTTCTACTTAGGTTTTTATCTACAGATTCCTTCTTTAAGTTCCTGTCTTGTTTTCCATCATTGATGGACTTTGATTTTGACCTGCAAGCCAAGTAAACAGTTTACATTTCTGTTTGCGTTTGGTCAGGGTGTTTTTCACAGTAAAATAAAGCAAACTAGACCAGAAGAGTACTTCAATGATAATATCATCGAATGTTAATAAATTTCAAATAGTACACTAATAAGAAATCATTTTCATATTCAAAATATATAAGAACATTTGTAGCTAATGCCATCCTAAACACTATAAATAGTTAAAATTAATAAAACTCATTATTAGGATAACATTAAATTAATAAAACGCAATTCTCTTATAGCTTTAAGTAATTTTATTGGTCAATAAAGGTAAACAAAGTTATTGTTGAAGTACTTAAAGAATTTAGAGGAAAAAATATCAAAAAGAATATCAGAGAAAATATCAGAAAGAAACAATCAGACAATTTATAACTTCAAATCAAATTTAGTTGGTAAATTAATTATATACAGCTTATAAATATATATTATAAACAATATAGGAGAAATTAGAAAATTGAACACATTAATTAGACTGTGAAATTAATAATATATATTAGTTAACAAATAATGAATAATTTTAAATATTGTCAATATCTCAATTTTTTTATTTCATGTGAGTATGAAATACTGAAATAAATGGAGGATAATGATGAATCATCTGCAAAACCCAGATTTATTATATAAATCCCCATATCAATCATATCATTATTCAATTAAGAAAAACATTATTGTTTAAGGCTTTTTTCAAATAAAATTCATAGTTCATAAGCTATGAACTGCTCTTTTAAACAAAGAAGATATCTTTTTTCAAAAGTCAGAATGGGTAAAACGACTAAAGGCTTTGATTTGACACACAATATCAGTCATGGCCTGCGAAGTTATGACTGACAGCCTGCTTCAGGCCCCTGAGACAAAGCTTTGGAAGACGGGTAGTGTCCGAAAGCAGAGTTCAAGGAAAAGGTCTGGAACAGAGCAAGACTAATATCTCAGAGGGGAAGAAAAGCTGCCAAGGTCAAATTAAAATCAATCCATCATTTTATAGGCAACTTGTGTGGCAAACACAGACCATAGTCCTGTGATTCTGTTCCACACAGTCAGGTTGAAATATTTTCATAAATTTTACACAAAGAGTAATCCATATGAAAGTGGCACACAAGCTGTCAATCCATTTTGTGTCTGAATTGCTCGCTCTCTCTGTCTCTCTCTGTCTCTCTCTGTCTCTCTCTGTCTCTCTCTGTCTCTCTCTCTCTCTCTCTCTCCATATTGGATTAATTTTTGTATAATGAAGTTGAAACTCCCACACAAAAATCAGCAAGGACCTTTCTAGAATATTTTTTCTATACTTTCTCATATATGAGACATGCCAATAATGTTTTTCTTTTCAAAACTACGTTCCTTTCAGCACCTTCCTAAATGTACCTCACTTCTCTAGTTCACTGAGCTCCTATTTTCTCATATTCTTTTGGTTGTCTGGATTAAAAATGATAACGTTCGTTTTTTGAAGCAGTGGCTTAGACACAATAACTTACTCAACAGAAAGTTAGGCAACATTGTTATTGCAACTAATAGAATTTTCTAGCAAGTCTTTGAACAAATTAAAGTATCCACGCTTTATTTTCAACAATGATTTTATGAAAAACCCTACCATATTTGACAAGATTTCTTACTTCATCATTAAAAATATTTAAAGCTACTAGTGTTTCAAGAATCCTGAATAAGCTTCAAACCATGAAGTTAATTTCTGGAAAAAGTAAGCAAGTTATATTCCATATTTTGTTAAAAAGGCATTTTATATCTACACTTTAATCCTCTAATAATATTTTTGTAAGTTCATATTACCTAATTTTATCTATTCACAAAATGAGAAAGAGCTTCCAGTTACTCACTTCACAGGATATTGTGAAAATTAATGAAGTAATATGTACAAAGCACCAGACAACTTTAAATAGTGCCATTAAATGAGTATTTTATCTCTGTAGGTGTCTCCCTTTTTCTCTGAATGTCTTACAACATCAAAATAGAAAAAGATAATGGATAGATAAGTAGATAGGCAGACAAACAAGGAGAAGAAAGTGACAAGTGGAGAGACTAGAATAAATGACAATATAAACAAATAGCTCCTAATTTTAGTGGAATTATTTCAAGATTCTAAACATGCATACTTTTTAAGCATTTGCAAGCTTAAAATATTTGAAGCATCCTGCTTTTCCTTTGGCATTAGCAGATTACCTTAAGAAAATACAGGTTGATCTTGATAAGTAAGATAGTTTATTATTCTCATCTGCCACTTCATAATGCAGCTTCTCAGTAAAAATTGTCACCAAAACCTAAAATTTTCAGTATACATCATCAAAAAGTTCTGTCTTAATTCAATGTACATTTTATCTTCTTAGTGATGTTGAATATTTTGACAGTATAGCATTCTTTCTGTTTATAAATATGAAAATGTACAATAATATATATGAAAATATACAATAATACATATAACTGAGTCCATTTTCAAGCTTGTGTTTATGAAACCTAGAGCAGCAACGAAAGTATAGGTGGCAAATTATGTGAAAAGACAAGAAAAAATAGAACTCACCTCTGTTCAAGACCTACAGATGTGCTGTAAGATTGTCAAGCTAAACACCTTCTAATCCCAACACAGCTCCAAAAACATGCTTCCACCATCATGATAAACCTTGGAAACTCAGAGGAAGTGTTAATGAGGTCCAGGTCTTACCATACCTTTTCAAAGATAAGGACACTCATCCTCCAAGAAATCCTTGTGACAACAGAGGAAATTGAATATGTACAAGAAATCTGAGAGCTTGTGATATTTTACAACAAGCTTATTCTTCAAAATAACTGAAGAGTAAAGTTGTATGTTCCTCATTGATTTAGTAAACCTCATTTGTTCATAGAAAATATATAAGAAAAAGAAAAAGACCAGCCCTTTCAAAATGAAGAAGAGAGTTGAATCCATAGAAGTGGACCAGGGAATTGTACAAGTGATACATTAGAAAATATCATCAGCTGTATGTGACAGGTTCCTCTAGAGCAAGGAGACATTGTCTTAAAAGGGTGTTAAAGAGCATCATTCATGATGAGACCAACTATGTGTCATGGCTTCTCTTCATAAGATGTCTGATCCCTCACTATGATCTTAAGCTACATTTTTCTGGGTCTAGGCATAGTAGAAAATGCAGCAATAAGAGAAACATTGTTGGGATTGTACAGTTGTAGGATGCTTAAGTTGAAATAATCCAGATCAATGGAATGATAAATATAACCTTAAATTTAAACTTTTGAATTTATAGATATATTTATATATACATTTAAATGAGTCTTTGTCTAGACTTTATGGGAACATTTGATACCTTAATATTGTGAAACAAGTCAATCCTATGCCTCATAATCCTGGAACTTTATTTTTTAAAAAAGAGAATTGTGACCTGTAAGAGGTTTGAACAGGAAGAACTAAAATTGAATCAAGTCATTTTATTTTTGCCCAAATTTTCATGTCATCCATAGTATTGGCTGTGTAAGTTCTCTACTACATAATCATATACTGAATGCATATTAGTAAGTTGGTTAAAACTAATGAAAACACTAAGAGAATTTCATTGACATGAAAATTCATAAGGGCATTATTACAACAATTATGGACTTAAAATTCATTCTCTTAATTATTGACATCATTCATGTGTCATATTTTTGCATTCAATTATTTGTAAGGTTTATACATGTGAGTATGAGTATATATGCTTGTCTATTTTGCTTTTTGTCAATTTTTTAGTTTTGAAGACCAGTTATTGCTGGAGAGCACTTATCCACATAATGTGCATTTGTGAATTTATTGAAGATTATATTTTAAGAATTCTATGAATAGGAAATACCATGTGTTCTGAATATGTTTACCCTTATCCCAGCTCCTCCCAAACTGCCCACCTCCTTTCCCTCCCAAATCTACATTCTTTCTTTCTCTCTTTCATCAAAAGACCAAGCAACATATAAAAAACAAAATAATATAAAATAGAAACAAACCTAACAAGAATAAAACTAACAAAGAACATATAAAAGGAGTCAAAAAAATCTCACGAGGAACACATGTAAGCATAGTAATAAGCACAGATATCCCATAAAAACACAAAATTGGAAATAGTAATATATAAGCAAAAGACCTGTTAGTTACAAACAAGATAAAAGAAAGACAAGGCATATCACACACACACACACAGACACACACACATACACACACAGACACACACACACATACACACACACATACACACACACAAAGCAAACTAAAAAGAAAAGAAAACACCTCAGAAAACACTGGTGAGCTAATGATACATTACCCATAAGGCTTGACCTCAAGTGGTTTGTATATTATGGCAGTGTTATAAGTAGAAAATGAATAAAAGTTTGTAAAATTTTTAAATTCTTAGCACAGAATTAGGAGAGGAAAAATATTTTTGAAATAAAAATATTTTCTTTTATTTAATATAGGATGATACATACAATTTTGCTATTTTAAATTATTATATATTTTACATTATATCCCACATAATTTATACTTTAATCTCACTGAATTGCTACTTTTTGTTTTATTTCTGAAACTGTTAACATGGTTGGCTATCAATAGAAGAAATCTACTTGAAAAATCCAAATTACAGGAGTGTTTATATAGCCACTTACTGAAGTAATTTCATGAACAACTACAAAGGGCTGTTTATGAATCAAACCATTGCAATAGCCTTCTAGAAATTTTACATTGTAAGTGAATATCCCTAGAACCTGGGCAATGATTATGATATATGTGAAAGCAACAAAATATAAGCACACTGTTTTGGGTTTTTTCTCCTCTAACATAATGGGTTTCTTTTATTAAATATTTGTTTAGTTAATACAATTCACCCCAATCACACTTGTTTTTTTCTTTCCTCCTAGCTCTATCCTCCAACCCTGACACTCTCCCATCTGCCACCACCCACCACCAAAAAAAGAAAATAAAAAAATATATAAAAGACAAAGAACAAACACCAACTCAGTTACTGTTGCTCTCATATTCACTGGATCCTGGTCAAACTCCCAGTAGCCAGCTCCTTTAAAAAAGAAAAAAATACAACTCCCCTGCCCGTCAGAAGCCATCAACTGTGAAGAGATACATTTCAACATCTTTATCACAATTTTTCAGGACTCTTCTTTAATATCCTCATGTTTCATGTTTATCTTTTGATGGGCAAAAGGAGGGAAGAGGCTGGCACAGAAGATAATTTTTCATGTCCTCAGTTTTTAGTTTGCAGTCTGCCACACCACTACAACAGATGCCTCTATGCCCATAACAACCAGTAATAGCATAGACTATGTCCACAATCTGGTTTCTGGTGACCACACAGATTGCAGACCTCAATTTGGTTTCCTGGCAGCAGTGTGGATCATGGAAGTCTTTCCAGGAAACTTACCATTCATCACCTGAGTATTAGAGGACCAGGAAGGACAATTTGTGAATAGCCTGTATTTGTCAAAGTACAGTGTTGGGCAGGACAGAGCAACTGCAATAGGAATCTGTGTGGGTTATGTAACCCATGTGAGAAAGGAAGAACTGGATATTCTGTGGAAGAAATGGTGGCAGCCATTTTCTTATGGAGACGAAACAGGGGATTATATTTTCTGTTCCAACCCATCTCCATTGCCCTCAGTGTATCAATAAGAATATAAGACAGTGATGGGTTTAAAACAGGTTAGCAGTTTGCTCAGATAGAAGTTATTACTTAATGACTTATTATTATTATTATTATTATTATTATACTTATATTGTCCACCCCAGAATAGTTCACTGGCTTAAGTCTAAGCTTAATGTTAGAATAAATCAATATTTAAAGGTATGAAAACATAAGATAAATGATTATAAATAGACTTTCACCATCAAACAGAGGAGTTTTATGATTGTTGAAATTAGATGGGATCTAAACTTTGGCAATGTGTGTTTTGATTTCTTTTGGATTTTCTCATGATTCCAGGTTCAGATTGATTGAGAACTGGGTTCCAGGTTTTGCTAAACTCGATCCAATGAAGGTTGAGCTGTAATTTTATCTGAAGCTCTGAAGCTCAGCTTCCTCTTCTATACCCCATCAGACTTGCATGGAATCATGTCACTGGTGTGGGTAAGAATGACACACTTGTTTGCACATCAGCCACTAGAAACCACCTCAGTCCCTAACCACATTATCCTCTAGGAACATGGCAACATAATAGTTCAAAGACAAATATTTCTCATATGCAAGTGATATAATTATAAACTTATAAACCAGTACTCTTAGAGTGGTTACAATAGAAACAATTTTTCTTCCCTATCATCAGCAATTATGATTGCCTGCCAAATGATGCTTTCTAATATTTCTATAGAGGGTAAGACTGACCCATCTAAGTTGGATATGGGGTGAGGCAATGACATTCCATTCAAAATAATCTTTCAAAGGAATACAATATTAGAATTGTATCTAAAACCTCTATGGTAGGAAAAAAAATGTAGATTTAAAACTTGACAAGAATAAAATGGGATCAACATAATCTGTCATTGGTACTCCAAAATTATTCTTCTCTCCAGAAATTGAACACAAACTGCCCTTGATCACTAACAAGCCACTTCATTTATTCTATTCAATTGACAATACATGGCTAATCTTCAGCTTCCATGACTTCTGCTCTACTTAGTTTCTGCTCTGTTTCTTCTTTGTTATTGTTTGTTTGGAAAACAGAGAAAAATATATTCAATGTGGCCACAGCATTCTAGAAAGAGATTTTTTTACTTTTTGTGTTTACAGCACAACTCCTGTGTACTTGAACCAAGTTTATGGATGCTGGGCCCATTAAACTATTTCTGTGGTATGTTCTAGACTCAGTATTGTGGATCTAGACTGTTCCATCAATAACTAAAAGGCTGACCCTCTACCACTTCTGAGAATTTGACACTCCATGGGATCAAGCACTTTTACTAAGAAGCAAGAGATGAAAAATATCTCATATTAGTATATTTCCCTTCCTATCCCTAAAATTTCTTCCAGAGGACATTAGACTGCAGTGCTTTCATAGATATAACCTGCCAAACATGATGCCTTACTGTTTTATTTAAGTAAAAGCCACCTTATAAAGGAAGTTCATTTTCCCTGGTTATTTTCATGAAGCATGATAGAATAAACTTAGTTATTATTTACTGTGTCTCAGGCTGTATTTCCTAATAAATCTTGGCTAAGATATTCAGTCACAGCAAACTCAAAGTCTTTGAGGTCATATTTCTTCCAGTACTAAAACAAATTCATCAATGTTTTCCTATAAAGGAGAACTTTAATAATATTAATTATACTTATTTCTATACAAGCAGAGCAAAGAACAAAGAGATAGTCAGAGACTAACTCATCTTGTCTTCTCAAATTGTTTTAGGGGAGAAAGCTCTGTATAATCAGGTGACAGTAGGCATTTCAGACATGCAGGTCCTTATTCTGGATTTTCTCTTTGACTTAGGAAGAAGTATAAGCTTTTATATCTATGTTAGTTTAGTAATAACATGATCTTCTATTAAAAACAAATCATATCACATGTTATTATTTGCCTGTCAGACAAAATATCTATTTCAAAGTGGCATATAATAAAGTGGCTCTCAAAGAGCTCATAATTAATAACAGCATAGTTGAGAAACTATGTCTAGATAGTAATGTAAAACGGGTGCTCTAAACCAAGAGCCTAAAGCTGGGGAACTTAATAATAAGATAATGTTATTCTTAAAATAGCAAGAAATTGAGAAAATGTGTTTTGCAGTATATGCTGTTTGCTCAAGGCATTCACTTTCCACATATGAGATTCATTTATTTTTAATAGTCACTAGGTGGTGATTTAGGGGCCAAAAGGCACAGTGTCTAGCTATTAGTGTAGCTTTATGATCTATTAAATTTGTTCTTCATAATGTAATGCAGAATTATCTGGGGAAATTAGCAACATGGGCCTTTAAAAAAATCTGGTTTTGTAAGGTTGACTGAATATACAATCCAAATGCAGATAACGTGGTATTCATTAAATGCCATTTGACTAACACTCATAATTAAAACTGTCCCACATCTTCCCTTAAATTCTTCCCTTCATAGCATTTGAGCATTTTCTTTTGATCAGTAAGAACACTGTAGCATAGCTATAGAAAATGTTTGTCTCATTAAAATTTAGCCTACTGCAAGTTTAGAGGATTCTAAGTGTATGTATAATTTTATTTCCACTGGGTGATTTTTCTAATGTGTATCAGCCATTCTCTCTAATGGAAAGTGCAATAGTAAGGTACTTTAAATAGGCATTAATTCTCAGAATACATCTGCAAGTTAGGTAAGCAACATGAAGCGTAGAGCCATAACAAGCATTATCCATATTCATCCACCTTCACAGCTGCAAAGCCAGAAATTGCACATCATGAACAAAGGACATTTTCAGAAGGAATAGCAGATGCATTTGGCATATTTTCTTTTGGATTATGATTAGAATATTAAGCTAAAAAGAGCATAACACAAAATGTATTTTTGAATGTGAAACAATAAGTTAAAATAAAGGAACCCAAAGCCATGCAAAAAGCTTGTTATATAAGAAAAGAGTCAGAATAACATGAAGCTCTTTAACTAGAGGAAGGCTCTCAGACACCAGTAGATAAAATTATTTATCATTTTCAAATATTTCTTTTGAAAAGTGTATTTTTTTCTTCAGAAATTGATGTTTCAACTTCTTTTTGCTGAACGAGAGAATTGAGATATCTCAGTAATTCACTTGGATGGACATTTAGAAAGAAATGAAAACAGAAATCTAAACAACAAAAATGATTTTATGTGATTGGTTTTTTTGGCAAGGAAAGAAATCCTGTGCATGAACAGATCACAGAGCAGTGTAGTATTAATTCATTGGCTTGTCTAAGAGGATGTACAGTTAGTAAATGGGGGATAGCTGTTTAATCTTGTCTTTATCATGTCCTGGAACACTGCTCATGTTAATTCGTAGAATTTTACATATGGGATACTAGATGTGATTATCTATCACATTATGTCAAAGAAAATTTACAATATTGAAATTTCTATATTTTGCAATGAAAACTTTGAATTTTCTAATACCATTTAAAATGAATCACATATTAAAATTACATGAAAATGCAAATATATTAAGTTTTAAAAATTGAAGTCCATATATTTCTGTAACCTTATGTGCATTTGCAAATACCTACTTTGTTCATTTCAGATCATTTTTCTACTATTTTTTAACTTTTATTTTGAAAGAATTAAAAAAAAACCTCATCAAATGTATCTAAAGTGATTGTTTCAGCATATAGGATGGAATCATATTCCAAAATCACGTGATTGAAATATCACACACATTAGAAGGCAATTAGTATAAATTCCAAGGTCAGGCATACGCTGCAGATGTACAAGTTGTGAGTTGCCTATAACAATATACCTCTCTTCTTATTATCTTTGATAGCTAATGAAAACATTAATTAAAATGTGTTTAGTTCTTATTCATTTTGGAAATAAAGTCTTTTGTAATAAAATGACTTACTTTAATCTATGTGAAGTACTTCTGACCTGATATTTACAAAAAGGGTTAGTGAGACTGATAGAGGTAAGTCAATCTTTGTTTTACTAAGGGGTGAACAGACATATGTTTACTGAATTTTCTATTCTGCCTGGTTTCCACTTAAGTCTCAAAGAAATACCACAGAGGTCTACATTAGTTATAAACTGATTGGCCCATTAGCTCAGGCTTCTTATTAACTCTTTTTTCTCTTTTTTTTATTGAGAAAAGGAAAAAAAA
>NC_022027.1:18724029-18730895 GCF_000317375.1 Microtus ochrogaster
ATTACTAACAAGAGAGTGAGCCTGGGGAGATCTGATTGGGTATATTAATATGGAAATAAAAGATACAATTCCCCAACATTCCCATGAAAATGATGCAGTTTTGAGTGCCAAACATTGGACAGTTTCAAACACTAAGTTGCCAAAATCAAGTCGGACATTATTTATTTTAAATATTTATAATTTTGGCTTTTCCTTAGCATTCTTTATTTGTCTACTGGGGAAGAGCAAACACCCTCTTTCTGTTTACTCAAAGTTCTTTTTAAGGTTAACTTCAGAACCCTGTTTATGTGAACCCAACTCAGTCCTTCCAAATCATCAGAATTCCATCTCTGTAAAATTTACATTTTTCCCTCTGCAACCTTTATCTGGAATGATTTTCTGTTTCTTCTTGAATTTCAGATTTGTCTAATAATGTGTAAGGTCACTTTTCTTGTTTGTTTTGTTTTTTAGAGACAAGTTTCCTCTGTAGTTTTGGAGCCTGTCCAAGAACTCTCTCTTGTAGACCATGCTAGCCTGAAACTCATAGAGCTCAGCCTGCCAATTCCTCGCTGAGGACTGGGATTAAAGGCCTGCACTTACTATTACCCTTGTCAAGGTCACTTTTTAAATACTTGAGGGTGACACTCCAAAGGAAATGCCAGTTTACAAAGTGTATCAATCACTAGATTTTTAGGATGAAAAATGAATATCTCTGGTGCACAGCTATATTACTTACATAAACTATGTGGATAGCTGGAATGCATGGTGAAGCACTCATGAAAATGGCAGAAGTCTCTTGTCCACTAAATTGCCCTTTCCCCAAAGCTTTCAGTGTGGTGATAGCATACTGATTGGAAGAAATTTGTGTCAGAAAGAGTATAGCAGAGTACAGAAAATCACCTTCACCTGGGCACCCAGATTCCTGGCCTATCAGCCATATGAAAATCTGACTTCCCAAGATGAGGGAAAATGAATCTTAATATTTCCTAATAAGCCCAGCAAAAGGATGCTTGTTTAAAATTTAGCAAGGCAACCAGCTATCTTTTAATATATTTATATGAGAAATTTGAATATTTGTAATTTAGGAATATCTATGCTACAGGATCAAAAATGCAATCCCCTCAGGCTTCCAATGAGAGAAAATAAACAGTAGCAAAATGTTGCCTATGATTTTTTTATAGAGATTTTACTTTTGCTATTCTTAACATTATATTTTCAAATTATGCTACAGTTTAAGTCTCCATTGTCTCCTATAGTTTGGAAATAATTCAAAGAAAGACAAATACCTAATAAAAGTTGGAAAAAACAGTTAATATATCTGTTAGCTAATATTATGAAGTAGGAAATAACAAGAACACTATATTAATGGTTCTGATGCATTTTAATATTAATACTTTAGCTTTTTTTGCTTTTCATAAAAATCATAAGTTGAGGGACTGTAGGTCTGGGCAGTGGATAGGTGTAGTAGGAGGCTACTTGCTGACCATATTTCTATCTATATATACAGATTTCATACAAATTCCTTTAATTTGTTCTGAGTGAAAGGAATGGAGGATGGCAAAATATTGACAATAATCATGAATCTTTTCATTTTCTAAATGGCATTTCCATGTCATTTTATTCCCACAATATAGAAAGCTCATAACTATCATTGAGGCAGGTAATACCATGGTTTTATGGTTCCAAAACCACGACACTGGGAGTTAATTAAATGGTAAGGGTCACACACTGAGTAATTCATGGGTCTTGAATTTAAACTCAAGCAAAAAAAAAAAAAAAGAAAAAGAAAAAAACCCCGAAAAACCTCCATATAATAATATGAACTGTCAAGAGTGCTAAGGAAAAACATCTAAATATACCTTGAAGGAAACCTCTCTTTCCTTCCTTCCTTCCTTCCTTCCTTCCTTCCTTCCTTCCTTCCTTCCTTCCTTCCTTCCTTTCTTTATTCCTTCCTTTCTTCCTTCCCTCCTTTCTTTTTATTTTTATTTATTTATTTTTTTGTTTTTGTTTTGAGATAGGGTTTCTCTGTGTAGTTTTGGAGACTGTCTTGAAACTCACTCTGTACACCAGGATTGTCTCAAATGCACAGAGATGTACCTTCTCTGCATCCTGAGTGCTGGGATTAAAGAAATGCACCACCACTGCCCAGCTGAAGAAAACTTTCACGAGTGTACCTGGGCATTCTTCACTACTGATGAGTGGTAGGCCAAACAAATTATTTCTCAGGCAACTCTGAAACAAGAAATGAGATATTGGAGATGGATGAATAGAAAAGAGGCAGAGCATAATTGTACCACTCAGCAAAAGAGACTAAAGGGACTTTTGCTCCAGTGGGAAACACTTCCATATGGACTCTCTTATAGGTTGCTCTTAATTCCTGGGAATTGAGGAGCTACAATCATAAGTGATTATGAGCAGTATCATTATTCCTAGTCCTTTGCAAAAGACCACTTACCACTGAGCCATCTCTGCAGCTCCAATTTAATGATTTGTTATAATAATTACAGAAACATAATTCCGGGGAGGCTCATGACCTAATTTCCAGAATTATTTAATGTAGTAGGAAGATGCACCAAGAATGGTGGAGGCACTCTCCCATAGACGAAGTCCATGATGGAATAAAATAAATAACAATCTAAGTGCTAGCATTCATCAATCATGTTTTCTACTACAAATATAAGGAGACTAGCCACTTCATGTTTCTGCTACCATTATTTCATCACAAAAAGGGACTGTATGTTGGAGGAAAGAGCCGCTTGTTGGTTCCCAGCTACTCAGCCCCAAAATTATCACACAGGAACTATATTATTTAAATCGCTGCTTGACCCATTAGCTCTAGCTTTTTATTGGCTCGCTCTTATGTCTTAATTTCAATCATCTCCATTAACCTGTGAAACACCACAAGGTCATGGCCAACCAGCAAAACTTGAACACTCTGTCACCAGATACAGCTCCATGGCTTCTCTCTAACTCTGCCCTTCTTCTTCCCAGCATTCAGCATAGTTTTTCCCACCTAGCCCTGTTCTGCCTTTGCCATAGGCTCAAAGCAGTTCTTTATTCATTAATCAATAAAAACGACACATAGATAGAAGGACTTTCCACACCAATTGTATCCATAATTTCTGAACTCAAACAGATATTTTTTTTCTATTTTATTGTCACAGAGAAGTGACAAATAACTAATGCATGATCTTTCAGATAAGGCAGGATAACTTTTGGATAAACAACTTTTACTTATTGAGAATAATGTTTAGCATATATAATTTGCTACAGAAAAAACAGATAATATTAATTTGGTGAATTTTTTCTCCTTATAATCCTGTGACTCTGTGTCTCTGTAGCTTTTGTCTACATAGATAGTATTTTAACAAAAACAAAACTTAAGAACACAAGTCTCAAACAAAAGTATGTATAAAGTTTTATAAAAGACAATTATTTTACTAATTTTTAGTTTTGCAATAAATATAAAAGGATGTATCCCAATATTTCTTACTGTAAATCCCTGCAAACTATAAATAGTCAAAGTCTTAAAATATTTGGTTAGCTATTTAGTAATACAATAAAAATAGATATTGTCAGAAATCAATTATGTGTAATCAAATTTCTTATAACCAAATTTTAAATATACAATACAAAATTTGTAAGTGCAGTACATTTTCCCAGTAAATAATTCATAGATATTGGAAAAATGACATCATACACAAAACATTTTAGTTACAAAATATATGTTCTCTGGAATCCAATTGAGTGAATAGGGGTTAAATATATGAGTTGCAAGTGTAGGAAAAGACACTCAAAATCACCAATCATCAGAGAAGCAGTAATGATGTAGAAGGTGATGTATGCTGTAAATATGTTTTATTGCCATTGGTTAATAAAGAAGCTGCTTTTGGCTAATGGCTTAACAGAGTAAAGCCAGGATGAAAGAGATATAGAGAGAGAATAGGCAGAGGCAGGGAGCCATGTAGCCCAACTGGAGACAGATGCTGGATGTAACTTTACCCGATAAGCCACAGCCACGTAGAGATACACAGGTTATTAGGAATTGGTTAATTTAAGATATAAGAGTAGCTAAAAATATGCTTAAGTAATTGACAAGGCAGTGATTTAATGAATATAGTTTCTGAGGGATTGTTTCGTGTCTGGGCAGCTGGGAACAAACAAGTAGCTTCCCCCAACACAGTGATGAAAACAAATAGTCACGGACTCATGAGTGTGGCTACTAACACAAAATCAAAATAACAAGTGTTGGCCAAGATAAGGAGGAACTCGGATCTCTACATACTCTTAGGGGGTTTGTATAGCAGTGTGTTGGCTATAAAGAACTCTGAGAGCTTTTCAAAACACTAAAGGAACCATTGCCATCTGATTTCAGCTGATACAAAAGTGAAAATAGGACTGTCAAAGAGTAGCTTGTCCAAACCCCAATGAGATGGATACAATTAGATTATGTATAGTTGAATGACTTGATAAAGAAAATGTAGCATATACTAAATATAGATGATGACTAGGTCACAAAAATGAAAAAAAAATCTTGTCATGTAACACATATAAGTAGATCTTCAGATTGTTATCCTAAGTGATATAAGGCAATTACAAACCCTACAAACTGCAAAATTCTTTTATTTGAGGCACATAGACAGGTGATTCATAAACACAAAATAATTTGTTATCCAGATTATAGGAAGTAGATAAAATGGGGTGAATATTCACTGCATGCAAAAATCCGTTTGAGAATATGAAAAAGTTATTCAAATAAGTTTATTTTAGAATAATGAAACTATGATTAATAGTATAAATTGTATAATAAGGAAAATGGCTGTGAGAATGCCCTTTACTTGCCGTGAAAGCATGAGGAGATGAGTTGGAATGCCAAGAATACACACGAAAGACAAATACATAGCTTAAATGTCTCTAGTCCTGTCTCCTTTCTACACAGAGGCAGGAGAATCCCAGGAAGATTGCAAGCCAGCCAACCTGAGAAGTGCAGTGGAAAAACAAGATCTCTGCCTCAAATAAGAGAGAAAGTGAGAACTAGCTGGGTGATGATGTCATACGCCTTTAATCCCAGCACTCAGGAGGCAGAAGCAGGCAGATCTCTTGAGTTGGAGGCCAGCCTGGTCTACAAGTGCTAATTCCAGGACAGGCTCCAAAGTTACAGAGAAAACCTGTCTCAAAGAACAAAAACAAAACAAAACAAAAAAAAATAACCCAGAAAAACAAACAAACAAACAAAAAAACCCAAAAAAAACAGAAGATGAGAACTTACACCCGAAGCTATCCTCTGACCTTGATCTCTATGTCTCAGTGTAGAAATGTACATACATTAACCATGCTACCACATAGTGTAACACATATACACATATGCGTGCATACTCACAAACACAAAGAATTGTAAATGTTACATTAATATTCTTAAAATATATGTATATGATGCATTTATTCATGAGTAGAGATATATTTCAATATATTAAAATTGTAATATTTAAGTTTCACTGAGACGTTAGGTCTCCCAATCTCTATCTTTCCACAATGTATAATAGAGTCTGTAATAAATAGACAAGTCATTATTTTTTTAAGTTCTGTTACATCGATGACATATGCAAGATACTTTTCTCAATGCCTGTGAAATAATATTTTTTAAAAAAACAGTGAGAAATAATGGTAAGAAGCATAATAAAAAGTAATTTGATGAATTACAGTGGAAATAAAGAATTAAATGACAAACATGTTTTCAATAGGTTGCTTTGTGATTTTGTGTGTTATTTTGTTTCTGGAAAAAATAATGTCTCAGAAAATTCATGGAGTATTTTTTAATTTATTAATCATATCCTACTGCAGAAATGAGATGTGGAATTTTACTATGAATCATTTAGTGCAAGATACCTTGACCAGCATCATTTTTTTCAGTATATTAAAGCACCTTTTGAAATTAACATTGTGCCAGTGGTAGTAGGAATAATCAGAGTAAACTGCCATTGCTATGTATGACAGATCTTTGTTTAATCAATTATGGTAATTGCCTAATTAAACCAAGCATTATATTAAAACCAGAATGTATTAGTAAGTTGAAGGTACTATTAGCTGAGAAAAGAAAGAAATATGTTAAAAACTCAAAATATTTACTTATATAATTTGGTCATCTTCTTACCTGCTGTTTTTATCTTCAATTTTTTTTTATTTCCCTCATTATATCCCCATCAGGAAGCATAGCATGCTTGAGTGAGTTATTCTATTAAAATTTAAAGTACACATTTTCAAGCCTTTCTATATGTGTTGCTCTTCCTCATTTTAGATTCTAGGATTGAGTGAACTAGAAATAGTGGCTGCTGTCAGTGTGTTTGTGCCTATGTGTGTCTGGTTATCTCTCTCTCTCTCTCTCGTGTGTCTCTCTCTTTGTCTCTTCCTTTCTATGTATATGTGGATGCTGTGTGACTCTGGGTAGGTTGTTTGTGTGTATAGTGCCTTTGTGTATGTGTGTGAAAGAAAAAGAGTGTAGGTGATACAAATTATTCACTATATATGGTTTTAATTATTATACAATTGATATGATAAAACTAAGTTATGAATTAATTTATATTTGTTTACATATTTGGGAAATGATTAGGAAAGCTATTCAGGGGTGGACCCCGGTCCCTTGGGAGTCATCTTCATTTATATGTTCACTTCATTTTTCAGACCATTTGAGATGCTAATTATAAATTGCTTTAGATTGTACTGATGACCCAGGGAGTGACACTGTTGAAAAATCTCACTATCTGAATAACCTCTTCTGTAATGAGCATAGCTTACTAAGGAAGTCTTAAGGAATAGAGTAATGTACAGCCTGACTGTCTATGAATCTGGATTTAGTGTTTGTTTATACAGGTGAAAATTTTTAAATAGCT
>NC_022027.1:18731032-18754021 GCF_000317375.1 Microtus ochrogaster
AAACACCAAAGACAATTAAAGCTGTCATTCATAATTTTATAATTTCAGATCAAATGGGGTAAAGTAGTAAAATGAAAATTTATGAATCACACTATACCAACCACAGCTGAGTCTGTGATTAATTTGATAATTAATATTTCGGTTTGCTCTGTCTCAGATTACTCACTAAATTGCTGTTTATTTGTATATTTCCTGCAATAGGACTGAGATTTGTATCTGTCCCTAGATATGACTTCCTGATATGAACTGAAAAGCAAATTGAATTGGGAAAAAATATTTTTTTATTAAACAAAGCGTTTCTCTCTGAAATAAGGTTTTGATATGTTTATCTGGCTCCCTGTTTCATCACTAGGTATCTTTTACCCACAGAAGATACTGGCTTTTCATCTAACCTCCCTGATATCTGAAGCAATGGTCTAATGTGTTTCTGCTTTTCGACATGAGAAGGAACCTTTCAAAACCAACAAAAGGTGAGCAGATGTCCAATAAGTCCTTCAGAACTTGGGGCTTGGGGAAAAAATAAAGAATCCTCTTCTCTCCATCTTTTCCGTCAATTTAATATAGAGAACAAAGAACAGAGCAAGCAGCTCATGGCGCTGTCATCTCTCTCCAGCTCAGTGAAGGCACACATTTTCCAGCTTTCCTGGCTGTGCATTAATGAGGGAATTGTCAAAGGGAAAGAAAAAGTGAGTTCATGGTTCTCAGTTCCATATGTCAATTCTTCAGCTACCGGCCCACTTCATTATGGCTTCTTGGAAATCTGTGCTAGTCATTAGTAAATGGTAATTTGGAGAGCATTATCATTTTGCTGCAAAATCCTACTGACCCTCCCCAGCAACATTCATTAATATTTTGGGAGAGGAATTGCCCGTCTGATATTGTCCTACAGCGTTCCCTCTCCTCGATAGACTTATGTTGGCCACAAGCCATCTCTAATTATTTCTCATTACTTTCCCTGTTCTTTCAGTATGTTCTTACTGTGTGGAGTTTTGCCAATTGCTGACAAAAGCCAAATGGAAAAGAAAGAGAAAGCCACTTTGATGAGTAATCTGCTTCCACAGCACGGTGGTACCACTCTAAGCTCCGCTGGAGTCTGCTTATTGCCAAAGATTCTACCTGCTGCTTGAGATGTTTAACATATGAAACCAATGTTGAGGCCATTTTGGTTTGCTAACTCCCAAGCCTTGCATGATCCCCAAAGAGACAGCAACAAGAAAGAAATACACCAGTTTACTTAAGTGTATTTATAAAGAAAGGCTTTTTCCATAAGTTCTAAGCTCTGTGATGTCTATCATGTTATGAAAATAAAACCCATTGTTCATTTTTCAGTAGTTTGATTTGATTGTAAAAATTAAAATATAACAACATAATTTCCCAAATTTTGTTCTTCTCTCCAACCCCTTTCATGTACCTCACTACTCATTACCAAATTCAGTGCTACTTTTTGAATTATTGTAATATATATATATGTATGATATACACTATATATATGTTATTTCCAAAATATACAGATAGAACTTACTCAGTCCTTATGATGTTTCTAGGATATATATGATTTCAGGACTAGCCAAATGACATTAAATAACGATTTGGAGGATTCTTCCTTAAGAAAGATTGTTTCTCCTGCATTCCTTAAATAGACTAGTTTTTTGTCTAGGGTGACGGCCTATGGGATTTACCCTTCCATGTTAACATGTCAGCTGATGTCATTTTAGTTTAGGTCTCCTTTAGGCAGTTTTATCGTTCAGACATTACAAGCTTCCTTGAAATTTCCAGGAGACACAATTAACTTCAGAGTACATTTTCTGTTTCCATGGCTCCTCTTCCATGAAGTTCAGTTGTGTTATACATACAAATGATGTGGCTAGTCATAATGGTACAACAAAAGCAAGAATAGCTTGGTGGTAACCAAAGGTTCTCTATTTTGATTTGATACGTCCTTGACAAGTGGGAAATCATAACTGGTACTGGAAACCTAGTCAACTGTCTGAGGCTAGAGAAGTCATGGATCTTGGAATTCAAAACTTCCAATTTACTAATTCAGCATATTTCAATGTATATTTATATTTATTTATATAGTGAAATGTGTTGAATGATTTCCATTTCCAAATACTGGATTAGGCAACTGTAAATGAACCTCTACAAAATAAAATGACTGCATGAAGCATGTGCTAAGAAAAATTCTATTTCATAGGTAAAGGTTGGATACATTGTAAAAATTAATAACAATTCTGGCGATGATAATGTCAAAAAAAGCTTGAAAAAAATCACATCATTTTACTCAGAATTTCAAAGAAGAAAGAAGCTGTTCCTACAAAATTTTGGTGTGAAGTTGGAAAGAGTGAGTCTAGTCAGACCTTTGATGATTTCACAATGAACAAGGGAAACAGCCAGAGAAAGAAAAGAGAGTAATCGGCTTTAAAACCCAACACAGAATCTTGTGTCTGTAATTTATAAAAATTCTAAAAAGTTGATCACATAGAGGTTGAGAACAGGCTACAAAAGACTGGGCTAATGGGAACAGGGAAGAGCACCAAGGACGAGATCGTGTGCACCTTCAGTGTTCTGTATCATGCATATATGACTAATTGTATGCATAATGTTTCCCAGAAATATGAAAGACAAAATTTGAGTGACTTTCCATTTAAGAACTATAAAATCTTTAAAGTATTACATATGCTGATGAGTATCTATCAAATAATTCTGTAAGGAAACGGAGGAACCAAATCATCTACTGTCCCATTTCTCACCACTGTCTCTGCTTTATGGAAGCTAATACCTTGCAACAGAAAAAAAAGTAGGCCAGAGAAGTCAGTATCACAGCAAAATATATAACATATAATGTATATGATATGATATTATATATTTTATATCAATATATATCAGTATGTTGGAAAGTAAGAATCTATAACAGGTCATTATTAAATATTTATTAACAAGTATGTATTCTGTCATTTTGTCAATGCCTAAAGCATGCATATTTTTAAGAAGCAGTATTTTCAAATGTCTTATAACCAATAAAAACACACAGAACAATTTAATCTGAAAATTTTAAGGTTCATTAGTCAAGAAGGCAATTTATTCCATATGCCAACTGAAAGTTTATTATTGATTTATTAACAAGTGAAAAAATATAGTTCTTTGTCAAAGGATGACATTCTGCCCAAATTTCCAAATTCTGTGTTAATATGTCCAATAATATTGCTATTGTGCCAGTTTTCCCTCTATATCTAGATCTAGGAGCAAATGTTTCATAGCAGATTTCCTGCTATCTTGGCTCCTACAATCTTTCTACCAGTTCTTCTGCAATATTCCCTGAACCATAGATGGAACACTGGGATGTATATGTACCCATTAGGGCAGCTTTCAAGGATATGATCATGTTTGCACTGTATCCTGTGTAAGTTTTCTATGATCCTATTTGCTATAAAGAGAGGTGTCTTTGATGAAGTGTGGTAGCAAATTTTATAAAGGAAGAATTTATACCTCATGATCTAGTGGTAGTGTAGACTCAAGAAGCTAAACGTGTGTGTGTGTGTGTGTGTGTGTGTGTTTGTGTGTGACTTTATACATACACATATAACATTAATAATCAATTTTAAAAGCTTTTATCTTGAAAGTGAGTGTATGAGAGGAATTCAAGGGAGAGTAACTGAGAGGATCTGGAGTGAAAAAGGGGATAAGACATAATTCTACTCAAAATATCAAAAATACTTAAGATGAAAAAAATAAAGAGGAAAATGAATATTTAACCCTCAAAAGATCTGGTATAGTTTAGAAACTAATGAAAACATAATTTAAAATGCTTGCTTCACTGTTGCAAAGATTTCTCTCTGAATGAGAAAAATAATATATGTCAGTATTTCCTGAACTGTGTTTTTTTTGAAGAGTTTATTTTGTTTGGATTATGCTTTCAGCTGCAAAAGTTATGATATCGAATTCATCAAAATGCATGAGGAAAATCATTTAGGAGTTATCATTATATCACATTTCCAAAACTCATTTAAGGATTATGGCATGTTTTCAAAACATGTAAGAAATTTGATTGTAATATCATAATTGTACATTTGCTTTTCAAAATGAAATCTCTTGGAATATAATTAAATGCATAACATTTTGTACATAAAGTTTAGATTTTGCAATAAGTAAAAATCTATTGAAACTTTGAGGCTATCTTTGTGAAGATACTAAACTCTAAATCATTTCAATTCTAGAATGCGTATAAGAAATATTAATGTTTAATCTTACTTGGAAACTATGCATGTGTTATGTTTCAGGCACTACACCTACAATAATTTAGAATTTATATCTCTTCATCTATTATACATTGAAGTTGATTTACCACACCTTATGCATTTTATTGCTTTTGATAGCAATCTCTTTCATCATCTTAGACGAATACCAGTTTCTTTATGTTTAAAATGGAAAGTGTTTTTTTCCCCAGAATGAGCATTTTTCATTACCACTTATAATCGTTCTGGTCACTGGGAAAAAGAATGAATTCACTAAAATACTGGAACAAGTATTTTACGAGCAAACCCAGGAGCTTCTTTTTAAATGTCACGGGGTGGGATATCAACTATCAGCCATTTATCACTGGATTCCCCCTACACAAAATCAGGAAATTACATGTGATTATTAACTTAAACATTAGTATATTATATTCACAGTTCCATGTATATCACTTCCAAAGTCTGAAATTCAGAGTCTATATATCTCTAAACTGTGATAAGTAAAAAGCTGAAGAAATCAGGAATGAATTTCAGGGTTATGTCGTAACAGTCACACATGCTCCTGTGTTACCCCCAACCATGTGTCACCCTCCCTCCAGGGCTGAAATCTTTCACTATGTAATTATTTATATGTGTTTAATAAATAATGTCTTCTTCAACTTTTCTGGATAAAATTTCCCTTAGTCTTTGCAATGGGGAATTTAGGCATCACGTTCCAGGATTAACATAAAGCTTATTTTGAAAGAAAATTTAAAAATCACTCCTTAATTCATAACTCAGTGCCATGATTTAAATCTGTAAAATCACATAATGCCAAGTTGCCACTCTCCTTGTATTATTTGGAGTGAGCACTCAGTGAAGGCATTTCCCGGTCAGGATATTGTCACAGTCAGAAAAAAAAAAATTTCCAAACAAAGTTAAAATATTAGCACAAGTAAAGACATGATTTCTTTATAACTTACCAGTTTGTGTTGCTAAAATTGACTTACCAAACATTGAAAGAAAACAGCATAAATGGATTTATAGGGCAAGTAAAATACCCCATGCTCTTAAACAATTATGAGAATAACATTCTGTATTCACTATTTATTGAGGAAAATGTTGATCATATTAAAGGTGAGTATTATAATGGAAAATCTATATCAGGAATAACAAAATATTATTTCTTATGCTATTATCCCTTCATCTAAGAATGCTTATGGGATGATCCTTCACAACCCTTAATTCAGGTATAATGTATGTAGTTGTAACTCTGAAACCATGTCCTCATTGTGAGATTCATCCTAAAAGTCACAATTTTCAAATCCAATCATAAACATGATATAAACTGTAGAAAAATAAAGATCTCAAAATTAAAATGGGTGATGAAAAATTAAAGATTCAAATATGTGCTTTGGAGGCAAATTCATGCAACTGAAAAAGAATATCTTTCTGAGTGATGCAACCCAGACCAAGAAAGATAAACATGGTATGTACTCACTTATAAGTGGATATTACATGTAAAGTAAAAGATAGCTCTGCTACAATACACAAACCCAAATAAAGTAGGTCTCAAGTGGAACACTGGGATCTCCCTGGGAAGGGGAAACTGAAAAGATGTTGTGGATGGATTTGGGAAGGAGGGAAAGAGAACATGAAAGATCAAGTGGGAGTGTATGTGGCAGAGACACTGAAAGGGACAATTGGAAAGGTGGTAATATCAGGCTTTGGGAGAAGTCTGGTGAAAAAGATTAACCCAAGAATCTACAAGGATGACTCCAGCTGAGATTCCTAGCAATTTGAATGTGTAGTCTAAATAGCTACCTTCTAACACCCACCAAGACTACCAGTAGAGGGACTGGGTCACCAACTAAGCAACACAACCTCCAATCTAGTATCTGTCTGTCTTTGTGATGTGTTGAGGTAAGAGTGAACCAGAGATTGACCTACCAATGACTGATCTAACCTAACACCCATGCCCAGAGAGTATGCTCATCCCCGACATTGCCTAGAGCACCATTTCCCAAGGGATGATGGCTTAGAGACCTAGGAAAGAACCAAATATGGCCGGAGAAAACAAAACATCACTGTAATGATGCCTAATGGTATTCTGCTATAATCATAGATTGGTGTCTAGTGCAATAGATATCAAAGAGGCTTCATTCACCAACTGATGAAAAAAGATGCAGAGACCCATAGTCAAACATAAGGCTAAAAGTAGGGAATCCTGGTGAAGAGAGAAAGGAAGGATTGGAGGATGAAGAGAGGTCAAGGATATCACAAGAAAATCCACAGAACCAACTAAACTTGGCTCAGAAGCACTCAGAGACTGAAGAACTTACAACCAGGGAACCTGCATGGGACTGACCTGGGACCTTTCTTTATAAGGGAAAGTAGTATAGCTTAGTCTTCTTGCGGAACTCAAACATATGAGCAGGGGCAGTCTTTGACTCTTTTGCTGACTTTTAAGACCCTATTCCTCATACAGGGTTGTCTTTCCCAGTATGTTGCTTTCAAATAAGGCAATGTGCTTAGTCTTTCTACAGTTTGATACTCCATGTTTAGTTGATACCTGTGGGAGACCTGTCATTTTCTGAATAAAAACAGAGGAGAAGTGGATAGGGAGAGGCAATTACTGAGGGAAAGTAGGGAGACTGGGAGGAGAGGAGGGAGGAAAAACTGCCCTAGGGTTCTAAAACAAGCCAACAAACTAACAAACAAATAGATTTAAATATCCTCCATACCTATTTCTTCAGTTTTATTCATCAAAGTAAATGCATCAGAGTCTGCTTCATTGTCTAATTTAATAATTTGACTTATAATTGTATTATTTCCTTCTCCCTATCTATCCTTCTTATATTAAATTTATTATAGTTAATCTTGAAATTTAATACTTATTTAATCACATATTATGGAATTAAAGGAACATTATAAAAAGCCAGCTAACTGAAAAAGTCTAGTTCAATACTGCAGGGATTAAGGTGTACACATTTTAATTCATAATAGTCCGGAAAAGGTTAAGGTGAACAGGATCTTGGTTTTAGCTAATTATCTATTACTCATTTTTTTTCTTATCCTCATGCATGGAGGATGGGAGTATTATATTGTATTTCTTCAAAAAGATAGTCACAAGCAACTTTGGAAAAACTTGTATAGATTATGGATAATTTACATCTCAAAGAGGCAAAAAATGATTAATAATAGAAAGTTAGCTAAAGTAAATATTAAAAGAATATGGAAATTACAGTTTATGATTAGGAAGCAAACTGCCTAAGATTTTGTCAAGTTCAAAGAAAGTAAAAATTCTTATTCAAGGGTGTGGCTTTCTTTGACAAAAGAAGAATCACTCAGTGCCAGAAATAATCCTGTATAGTATATTTCATCCTTTTTTTCCTTTCTCTGCAGAATAAGTTAACACTGTTTAAGTTGTATTTCTCCTCTGGATGTAGTTTCAAGAATACAGTGGATTCTTTATAATAAATAGCTAGTCTCCTTTATTAAGCACTTGACAAAATTGGGTCATAAGACTAGAAATAGTTTGTATAAATACAAGAGTTAAAATCATTCTAACACCCAGAAGATTTATGATAAAACTCAAATTTTTCACACACATTGACTGAGGCCAAAATTTTGTTTGTTTCAATACAAACACACACACACACACACACACACACACACACACACACACATTTGAGAAAGAGAGAGAGAATGCTAATTATTTATAGAAAGGGAATTACTTATTTTTTAAAATTCTTTTTATTTCTTTTCTATTTTCATTAAGATTTCATGCAAAATGTTTTTTTGATCACATTCATGTCCCTCCTCCAACTATTCTGTTATTCTCGCCGCATTCTGTTCCATACTATTTTAAAGACTTTTTATTTTTTAAAATTTAACCCATTAAGATAAATAAAGGGAGGCTTTATCCTCTCTGAGGAGTAGATGGGGGCCAGGAAGGGGAGAGGTAGGGCGGCTGGAGAAAGGAGAGAGGGGGAACTGGGGTTGGTATGTAAATATATATATTTATATCCATCCAGAAGCAGTGGATGAAAAAAAATTGTACATTCAGAACAAATAATTTCATAATGTATGAAATTACTCCAATGGGATATATATATATATATCCCATTGGAATAATTTTTTTAAAAAATTAACCCATTAGGATAAATGTGCATTCCAGATATTCTTCCCTGTGTGGTCTTCTACTGGAGAGCAGTTGACTTAATCAGATGGTAACTTTTCTCTTAGAAAATAAACTCTCTTTTCCTACTCTCCCCCCACCTCTTTCTCTCCCCACGCAAGGTACTTAAGAATTGAATCAATCCAAGGCTACGTGTGAGATTTCATCTCCAATAACTATCTCCATGTTGGGATTTAATATGACTTGGTCTTACAAATATTTTATATATAATGTTCCAACTACTCTAAATTCCTGTCTAGCTGGCATGTTTGTTCAGAATGTACATTTTTTTTTTCATCCACTGCTTCTGGCCCCTACAGTTTCTGTACTTCCAACTACTATGCTATGAGCCTAGGAAGAAAAGGCCATAGTCTATGCATTCTATTTAGGACTGTCCATTTTTAAACCCCTTACTCTCTGCAGTTTGGATCTATGCATTAGTTATAATTTACCCCATACAGAAGCTTCACTAATGAGGGATAAAAGACACACTAGTCTATAGGTATAATGGTAAGTCAACAGAAGTCAGTTTAATATTTCATTTACAAGAAGCAATGGCAGTAAACTCTCCCCAGGACCTATAAATTGCCTAGTCATAGGTTTGTAGCCTGTGATTGTACTTAAGTAAGAGGTTCTACTTGTAAATTTGGACAAAATTTAATTAGAAAGCGTTTACCTCCATGATGTTTGTGTTACCCACTATTATACCAGGAATGCCTTCCCAGTCAGTTTAGTCATTATTTACTCCTTGAGGTTCATAACATGGTAAAACTGAAGACACTTTTTCTATTCTGATAGCAAACCTAACATTTTCCACCACTATGAAAGTTATCAAGTGAGGATAAGTTTTTAAAACTATTTTTATTTTTGAGAATTTCATACATTCTTACAAAGTCTCTTAATTAAACCCATCTCCATCTTTGTATTGTGTATACTCCTTCATGTTATTTTTTTTTGTTCTGGTAAGTGTACACCAGCTTCTCATTACTGGGTCTTTGAATTAGTTCTTTCTTTATAAATTAAAAACATTACATCAGTACAGACTAAGTTGATTATTTGCTTTCTCCAAACAGATACTTCTATTCTCAATAACTTATTTTGTAATGATGGATCTTGAACAGTGCAAGGCCAACTGCTCAAGTGAATATTTTGTTTGTCAACTTCCCTGGAGGAAATACTTGAGAAACAATCTTTGTATAGAAACAAAAGCTCTAATTCTACTCACAGCAAAGAAACTTTTAAGTGATTGGGTTTGGGCTCCACTATTGTGTTTCTACTATGAGGAAGCAGCCTATCATAGTGGAGGTTGCATAAAAGTATAAAACTCTTCATCTCAATGACTAAGAAGCTAAAAAAAAAAAGAATGTGGGGATCTATGATTCCCTTAGGGTTCATATTCCTGATGACTCAAATATGTTACTATACTCTATCACTGCAAGTTTCTACCATCTCCATATTGTACCAAAATATATAGTCCTTGTAAGACTTTCCATATCCAAGCTATAACATTGATCCACTGGTCTCTTAATATCATGCTGATCTTATAATTCTAAATGCAACCCCTTATTTCTCAAGGATGTCAAGTGTTAGATATGGAAGTATTGCTCAAAAGTTAAATCCAATAATCTTTCCAGGTTCCAAAGCCAATCATGAACCCATTTTAAAACTAAACTGAAAGTTTTCATGTTTTAAGAATATTAGTGTGTGGGAGACAGAGCATAATCACTGGTATTTAAAGGGAATAAGAAAGGGGCAGAAATACTGATTTACTAATTAAGAACACGGGCTTATTTTCCAGAGGATCTAGGTTCAATTTCCAGCATGCACATGGAAACCTTCCAACTGCTGGTAACGCCAGTTCCAGTGAATACAACACCTTTCTCTACCCTCCAGAATCACAGACATGCAGGTGATACGCATACATAGAGACAAAACTCCCATATGCATAAGGCAAAATTAAAGTAAGCTAAATTAAACATTCAGAATAGAAAACTAACAAGGAATGAGAATATCCACTCAATGCTAAAATCCAGTCTGTCTATGTCCTCAGTCTCACGTTGGCACATAGGTGTGGAGGCCCAATGAGGTCAAAGATCAGAGAGTTTGAGACTTGTTTCTTCCTTATATAAGGTTATTGTACTTCTACTTTAAACAAAGGTCCCACCTAGTCATAAATCAGAGAAATCTCAAGGCATTGTCAACAGGTATGGCTAGTTGCCAGACTTTGTGCTCCTAAAGTAGGGAAGTAGTTGATTTCTACCTAAAGCAAAAGTCTGAGGATCCAACTAAGTTCCAGTTCCCTTTATGGAAATATCTTGGGATTGTATCCAGGGAGTGGTTTGCCTACAGAATGCTGGTCTAGGGCATGAGTTAAGGGAATGAGCAATGAATGTACCCTGTTACTTTCAATCTGTAAGTTAATGCAGTCTTTTGCTTTATCCCTACCTTTCGGGGTAAAAGGGGTATATTAACCAGTTGGAAATTAAACACAGGCAAAGTTTTAGTACTCACTGTAAAATTCCTTTCCAATACTAGTCTACATGTTTCTGCAGTTTATTATTTTTATTTGCATCCTTGAATTCTTTACTGTATTTCTAAATTTCCATGCTTTCACTCTAGAGAAAGCTATTTTTGTTGAGGCTGGCCCCCTACACATAGTGAACACTGCAGTACAATGAAATTACTCTTGAACTTGTGTATGATTAGCAAAGCAGACTTATTGCTGATATTCATATCATCAGTCTCTTGTATAGCCTTCTGGAAATAGCCCAGTAACTAGTATTTTTTACTTCCTAGAGTCTGGTTATGTTTCATTCTCAAAGCTTTATGGTTCATATTAGCAAGGCCTTCTTCCAAAGGCAACATTATGGCTAGTCTCTGAAGGTTTCCTTTGAAATTTGATAATACTGTTCCTAAGTCTCTTCAGCTAGGTTGGATAAACAGAATCACATAGATGCTACACATACTGGTCAACGCTGTGAGCTGTACTCTTTTCTGCTTGACTATAGCTATCATAGCCCCTGAGAGCCTTGTCAACTAGATATTTAGGGACACCACTCTAGACACTTCGGCATCAGGCAGTTATCATGGGGCACATTTAGAAAGATTTTTGATCTGGAAAGATTTGGAAGAAATCATCCATTTCTACAACCCTGTATCTATGATGGATGTCACACATTTTTGAGACGCCATACATACATCTTTCAAATCATCCTAATTGAGGGCTTTTATCTCCTTTCCCTTGTTATTAATATCAATAGTATATGCACATCTTTGACCCAACTCCCACATGCATCCATTTTATACCTCGCCTTGAAATTTTCCAAGTTCCTTTGCACGCTCTTTGTGTGCTCTCGGTTTTGTTAATTATATAAGCAATGGCACTGATGCAGAAGCCTGGGAGTTCTAAAGCTTTAAAACATCCTCAACCCCACCCCCCCCAAAAAAAGTTACTTACTTTTAATTTCAACCTCTTACAAAATTTCTGGCTGTGGACAAAGCATATTCTTTTGACACGTTGTACAAAAATGACCTTCAGTTCAATGTTCTATAAATTTCTACCTTTCTTCAGAAACAACATCAGCATATTCTTTAATGTTTGCATGTTGATCAGTATTACAGTATCTTTAGTTCCAATCATAATCTATTAATATTCTTAAATTTCTCTTCCCATCTTCTCTGAATGTTAACAAACAAGTCCCTTAAGCCAATATCAAAGGCATTGAAAAACTATCTGGAAAATTCACAACATCTCTTTTACTTCTTGGTTCAAATTTTTCATGGTACTTTTCTGTCACTGTAATGGATACCAAAAATAAAATGATTATAGAGATAAAACTTCATTTTTTTTCTCATAGTTTTAGCTTTCAGTCTTTGAACACTTGACCCCCTTGCTCCGAGATCTACAGCAAATGGGATAATGACTTATAACAGTAAAAAACTGTTCAACCATAATCCATTCATGAAAACTGTCAGTGAAACACTAACCTCAAACTAGGCTCTGCTTCTTAGTGTTTCAATGATCTCTCAATTTTTCTGCCCTGACTATTAGGTCTTTAACGTGCAGGGCTTGGACTGTCTTTCCAGATCCAAAATATATCAGATGTGTATTGTGTTTCTCACAACCACAATTATAGGAAGGTGACTCTTTCTGCTTCATATTCCTGGAGTCTGATATAGTTTCAGGATTACCTTAAAGCACAGTGTCCTAGCAGAATATGGTTCATGAATGTCCTTTCTAGAATTTTTTTTTGCTATATAATGTAAAAAAAGCCTGATAATATCCCAAACTACTATACGCTTGACAGATACAATTGACTACATATCAGTTGCAGAGTACATTTATAATTAAATTATACTATAGTTTATTTATGCATTTTGTTTACTTCCTATGTACTAAGAAAACATTAAACAAAAATATAAAAATATCCTTCATTCTGTATACGTACAAATAACATTGTTTAGCAGGGCATGCCATACGGTATATGTTTGAGAGATATCCTACACATTTCTATATGTTTTTATTTAATCTCCTAAGCAAGAAAATGAAGTAGTTCCTGAAGTATCTCACAAATTAGAAAAACATATGGAAAATATTAGTTTTTACTAAGGACTTACTACTTACTTTTTAAAAAGATAATTCTCTCCAAATTAGTTCATTTTCTTCTTTAATCTAATAAACTTAAAATGTATTGAAATTATCTTTTATTTTCTTTGGATGGAATTGACTCACCTTAACCGATTGTCATAAAATCACCACTAAATTATTTTATTCTAATTGGATGCTTCATGAGGTTTCTTTGACCATAAATAAGCAAAATTACAATTCACATTATGAGACATCTTCTTTTACTGGCAGACACTGAAGAGTAGCTAAAACAATAAACATATTTTAAACATTACTTGTATTATTATCTAAAATTCCAAGTGAAAAACTTTCTTTCCATCTGAAATATCTAAATAATTGTTTTAAACAGTTTTCTTTTACTTCCCCTGATATGGCAGTGTAGATCTTTGTGTATGTGTTGCATGATCACAAAATGCATTGATCGTCACATTTTTCCTCACTCAGTGAAGTAGAGTTTACATATGAACTATTAATAATTAAATTATGGTTCCAAGCTGGGGCTCACCATACTGCGTTCCTTTCCTTTTTCATTGGTATGAGGCCAATTGCAGTGCTTAATAAGTCAACAGAGAATAAGGGAAGTGACTCATAAAAGAGCCTCAAAACATCCACTCAGCTATTCGAAGTCTAATGATTTATGAATGAGCTCTATTCTTCTTGCATAGAAAGACATTAAACCAGCCATCTTTTACTAAATGCAAATTCACAATCAGAGAGTAAAAACATACAGTAAAAACTAATGATCCTTTAATCAGATATTTAAATATCACCTCATAGATAAAAAAGTAAATATAAACTTTTTTTAAAAAGATTTGCTTAAATGGAAAAGTAATAGAACTCAAATGACAAACTTGAAAGTAGAAGCATATAAAAGCTAATAACATAATAAGTTAATAAATAACAGTAAAATTTTTAGTATTATTGTAATAAATTTAGCATGGAAGTTGTTACATTAATTATCTTTGTATTTGTATAATATGAAATGTTTTAAATCACTTCTATATCCAGTTAATCATAGCATCCTGAAAGAAGTTTGTAGAAATGAACATTATTGATTTTAAGAAGCAAAAATTAAGCAATGTTAGCTAGTAAAACACATTATAAAATCTTTTTAACAAATTTGAATTGCAAATGTAATTTTCATATTTAATACTAATATTAATTATAATGAATGCAGTGAAAATATTTATATTTGTACCATGTCTACTGCATATATTTAAAAATTAGAATTGAGAATTTGTACATGCCAGATAGAATCATGTCTACTGAAAAATTCCATACTATTAACAATGAGAAAATCATCATATTATCCTAAATGCTTTCAAGATTAAAATAGATTATTCTATGAGTATACAATATCTTTGTAATACAAAAATAAAATGTCATTATGTTATGACTCAAAAAACTGATGGGTCCTTTTTAAGCTTCTACTGAACATTTTACTTTTATGCATAATTTTTCTGCCTTATTCTTCCTTTCCTTTCCTTCCTTCCTTCCTTCCTTCCTTCCTTCCTTCCTTCCTTCCTTCCTTTCTTCTTTCTTTCTTTCTTCCTCTCTTTCTTCCATAAAGCATTACTTCCATACCTCAGGTTTGATTATACCAAATATATGTAAAATGATATACTACACATTTTTCCTTCTGTTTCGTCTATTACGTGGAGTAAAGAGTGGACTCAGTCTCAAAATGTACATACTTTAAATTTCTTAACAAAGTAAGAAGTATTACTTATACTTCTGTATGGAATAATCCTATTCTTTCTCTATTTGTTCTATTTTTGGTGGTGCTGTAGTTTTGTTTCACATTAATTTCCATAAACCTCTTTTTTAAAGTTGGATCATGTGTCTTTAACTTCAGGTCTGTCACTAATTTAAAGAAACATAAAAATAAAGGAATGCAGAAATCCCATGCTTGAGAATTAGAATTATAAACAGAGCTCTTCTTTTGTAGAGTATTAACACTCAATGTTCCAAATACAAGAAGGGAGAATAACAACATTGTTGCAGAAACAAAGAAGGGATATGATGGCAGAAACCTCTTCCCAGTGTTACTATTCCTCTCATTATTGTTGTGTTTTCAAAGGATCACCAAACAGCACAAAAGCAATGCAGTGAAAATGGACCCTGATTGTGCAGCACCATTCAGCACCCCAAAAATATACAAACACGCACCATTATACATACTTAACAGTCTATATTATGAAATATAAATGCACATGAAATACAAACACGTACTCAATGAAAATTGATGAAAAGGATACCATGAATTTGTATGAGAGTGAAGAGAGGAATTTGGAAGGGTGTGAAGGAATGAAAGAGAAGAGATAATTGTTGAAATCAAAATACAATCTCAATTAAAGAAAAAAGAATGTGTGGTCAATACTCTACTGTCTTATTGAGTCTGGTGCTTTTTTGCTAATGTAAGACAAGGGAATGATCTTAAGCCTAACGTATAAGCTCTCTTACTTTCAAAAACATATGCCTAATATTCATTTTCCCTGATTTTATATTCTTAGTAAAGATGCTATAAGGTCACACTTAACCAGTAAGTTAATAAACTATTTCAAGGATATACAGTATGTAAGAGAAAAATAGAAAAGATTGTAAGGGGGAATCAGAAGATGAGAAAGCCATTCAACTTAGATTAGCAAATTGTTACTCCAGGGACAGCACTTTTCAATGAATTTCACATTAAACAGACCTTTCATGTTCTCTTGCTAGTAATTTATTCTTATATTTTTCTTTATTTCTTACCATTACCTTTCTTTTAAATGTCATGTAGGTTCTCTTGATAATTTTCACGGTTGCTTTAAGAAAGAACTCATAGTTCATTGGACAAAACAAACTTTCCCCCCATTTATTGAAAATGAATTATTTTCTTATACAATATGTCCTGATTATATTTCCACTCCCTCTACTCCTGCCAGCTCCCACCCCCAGAGCCATCATTTTCTGTCTCTCACTGGAAAAAACAAGCATATAAGGAATAACAACCAATAATTTCAAAATAAAATGTAGTAAGATGAGGCAAAAACTATCATATCAAAGTTGGAAACAGCAACCCACAAGAAGAAATGAGTGCCAAGGGCAAGAAAAAGAGTCAGAGACCATTTTTATTTCATAGTGAAGAGTTCCGTAAAAACATCACACTAATAGCTAGGATATAGATGAAGAAGAAATGACGCATGTAGGCGTTGTGTTTGCTGCTTCAGTCATTTTAACTTCACCTATACATTCTAGTCTCTTTGGTGTGGGAAGTTACTCTGCAGACTACCTAAAGAAAAATATGGCCAATCAATTCAGCCTTTGACCCACTCCATGAGAGGGAACCCATATCTTACACTGCTAGAGTTACCAGAGACAAGATAAACCAAGGACCTAGGATAAAGCTAAACAATCAAAGTCAACTGTTCTTTAAAAAAAAAAAAATCAGTGAAATAATTAAATGATTCCTAATGGTATTCTTCTATGCTCATAGATCAGCGCCTTACCCAGTCATCATCAGAAAGACTTTTCCAGTGGCAGATGCATAGAGATCCAGAGACCCATAGCCAGGCATTATGTGCAGAGACTCTACATTGGAGATCAACAAAGCTCTCCCCTTAGAGCTCAGGAAATTCAGTGTACAAGTAGAAAAAAGATTTGAAGTGTCAAAGGGGTAGAGAATGAGGCATTCTGAATCAACTAGAGAGACTAACTTTTCAATAAATGATAAGCAGTTTTAAACCTGCTATATGCTGCAAGGGAACTGTATAATGAAGTATGAAACAGCTGCATGTGACAGCTGAGTTCAGAAAAAGAAAACTATGGCTCTGTTTGGGAACAAAGGAGTGATTTCTTTTTTAATAAGCTATTGTATATAAATAGTGTAATGATTGTTTATTTGAGATGGTCTCTAAAATAAAGATATCTTGGAATAAATAAGAAATAAGTAATTAGAATTTATCTTAATTGATAATTATCATTCCTGATTGCTTAATACCTGAGATTCATTGCATTGAACTGTATTCTAGATGCTTTACAAATAGTAATTCTTTCAATTCTCATGCAAATAATCTCAAATGTATCAGATCCTAGTGTTAACATCTGTGTTTAAATAGGATAGTAAGTAGAAATTTTCATAGACTGATTAAACCATGTGCCTACTAAGTTACTGAAGGGGGATTTAAATCCTGTTGGTATAAATTCAGAGAATCAAATCATGCTCATTTCATTGTGTTCCCTTTCCAGCATTCACACTTAGAGTACACATATGTGTCAAATCAGATGGACCCATTGGGAGCACCAAACTTTACTTTATACTTGACACTTTCATCATAAGTACCATTACTATCAAGTAAAGATGATTATTTTGAATATGGAAATACACAATGTCTTGGTTTACTTTACTTTGTAAAGGAGTTCTATACTGATGCTCGTGTTAATTTAAAATTAACCAAATCAAAATTACATATATAATATACAAGTTATATATATAAATATATAATTTGAATCATATATCATATAGGCATGTATAATTTATACCTTATGTATATGTGTATGAATATATAGATACATACATATATGTACTCACATATATAAAAATATATTTGTGTATGTATATATATATATTTGCATAAAGAATGAATGGTGAGATTATAAAATGAAAGTTAACATAATTCATTATTCTATGGTGAGATATAATTACAATATATGTATAAATATTCTCTTTTCACTGGGAGTTGATGGTGCATGCCTTTAATCCAAGCACTCAGGATGCAGAGATAATTGCTGGCCATTTGAGGCCAGCCTGGTCTACAAGAGCTAGTTTGAGGACAGGCTCCAAAGCTGCAGAGAAACTCTGTCTTGAAAAACAAAACAAAACAAAATTCTCATTTCTTTGTTTCAAAAATTTTTAAGACATTCTGTAGCTTCCATATTCATTTGTGCATCCAATTGCCATCCAAATTCAAGTATTTTAATCCTTGGAATGATATTAGCTTTTGGAATTGGTCCCACCAATGAGTGACATTAGAATTGACTTTATTCTCCCTATTGTAAATGAATGCACCCAGTGGGAGAGCAGTCATAGGGTGCTAGTAGCATACTTCACATTTGTCTTTAGACTCCTTAGACTGCATATCTCGACATGATTATATAATTTTTGCGTTTGATTGCTGCAGTTATTTTGTCCCTGCAAGCCTTGAAGAGGAAACCATTTGAATCATTACCTTTTCTTGACTTGAATTCACTGTCACAGATTCTATTTAATAGGAAAATATTGTTCCAAATATAAACTACATCAAATCTGTCAGCTACTCACCAAGAGGTAAATTCTGAGAACAGATCCCTTACCTGAACGCCATCAGCCATGCATATGCATAAAGCTCTCAGATTTATCCCATTACCAAAAATAAAATAAAAAAATCAACAAAACTTTTCTTATTAAGCCTTTTTATTTGCAGTCACATCTCTGTCACTTGGGGATAAGAGTACTTAAAAAGTGAAACACTCCCTTAACTCTTCACCCTAGGCTGATTGCAAAACTCTCTGGTGGAAAATTAGGTAGTAGGAAGAGTGCATTGACTGTGTAGTTGAAGAGGCAACCTAATACTCAGAAGCGCATATGTGCTCTCCTAGCCCTTGCTTGCTTCAAATTGGGTTTTAAGATGCCCCAGTTACCTAAGTGTCCATTTGCAAAAAAGTTGTGTTTTAATATTTGATTTTCTGTTGGTTTTAATATAGTAAGAGAAAATTCATCCGGTGAAAGAATTTTTCTTTTGAATTTAAAACATAATTACATCATATCCCCTTTCTCCTTCCTCCAGACATTCTATATATACCTGCATACTCGTTTTCATATTCATGGTCTTTTTGTCCATTAATTGTTGTTACTTATGTGTGCATTTGTGTGTATGAAAATATATCTGTGTGCGTAATATATATGAAAGAATATGTAAGAAAAACTACACATAGTAAATATAGATGTTACCTGCTCAGTCTGTATAGTTCTTGTATGTATGTTATCGGGAACTTTAAAGGAAAACTGTTTCACTGTCTATGTCATATTTAGAAATGACCATTGACAACTTTTAGGAAACAATGTCCTAATGTCTAGAGGTAGTCAATCTCTAGAGCCTGCAAAAGATTAGCCCCTTTCTTTATGCCACAGAGCAAGATGGGGTGCTCTTTGCAATACAAATGCCAAGCAAAAGGCAGTAACAAAGGATCAGGAGGCATTATGTAAATAAGGAGGACAGAAAGCACAAAAGACCCCAAGCCCTTCCAGCATCCTCCCTGAAGTTCTTCTAAAGATTAACATTTGGTCACTTAAAAATGTTGGTAGTCAGAAGAGTTTTATTTTGTAACCTAGAAAGAACAAGTTTTCCCATTCTGAAACATGTGAAAATGAAGCCAGCAGCTCTGTTTATGCTACAGCTTATTAAAGATGTAAATTAAAAATAACAAAAAGCAGAGAGATTTGCTTAACCTTTGACAAGTGTAAATCTTTAATCTGATCTTAATTTGAACTTACTTGATTTGCTTTGAGTTTCATAACACACTGAACTTGAGAGGTGTTAAAAGTACCTTTTGTGGTCAAGTATGGCATGTTGAAATTGATAGAAAAAGGTTAATTTGAAATCCAGTCAGGAAATCACTTTATATTGCACAACCTATATCTGCTTTAGTGAAAAACTGACAAACTGCAAATGCCTCAGAGGAAAAATTCTACTGAATTAAAAACAAGATTAATGTGCTTGGAAATGAATTTGCATTCAACTGTAAAACAATGCTATTATATTAACTTCCTTTCTTTCCTGTGCAATAACCAGTTATTTCAGAAGTTTTTATGACTAAATTTGGCTATGTAATATAAAATAGAATGGCATATATTTAAAAAATCATTATAGGATATTAGTTATAAAAATATTTTAAAATATGCTTTTATTTGTTTCTTGAGAATTTCATATGTGTACAAATTTATTTTTAGCATATCTCCCCACTAAATAAGTGAAGCATTCCTCCCTTGCAGAAATGTTGCTTCTTGCAGTGAACTGTGATTAATACATAATCACTTGATCAAATGGCAGAGAATACTGGACTGTGTTGTGCTCACCACTAAATCGTAAATCCATATTACGCACTCTCACCCAAGGCTCAGTGAAGAACACAGAAAAGAAAGGAGAATTAGGAGTGAGAGAATAGAGAGAACTGGTCTTGGACTTAAGAGGGTTGCTACACTAATGAACTAGCTTCAGCTGAAGTTGCCTTCTCAGACCTGCACAAGATCAAGTCAGTTCACTGTCCAGCATGGATAAGGAGGAATTCAAGAAGCCCACTCCTAAGGAAGAATTTTTGTATTGAATGGCTGCTGAAGTAGGGAGATTCTGTTTTCTCCAAGCATAAGAACTTCCACGGTTGTTCCCACTCTAGCTGATGGTCCTAGAAACAGTGCATATCGTTTTAAAAAAAGAATAGGGCATGGATTTGGGAAGGGAACATGAGAAAGTGATGAATGAATTTTAATGCTTGTCTGCTTTTCATTTATTGTTACCATTTACAATAAGTATAAATTCACAATGGCACATGAAAAGATTTAAAGTCCACGATTAACAAACACTAGTATAACCTTAGAGCATGATTGAATTTTACAACTTTAGCGGTAGAAGTAATAAAAGACACTCTAATATTCCAGTGACAGGAAGGTGGGTCCATGCTTCATTTTTGCACAAGTTACTACTTTCATCTTCCGTATTTGAAATCTACTAGTGTAGAAACTTCCTAAAATGTATACATCTATAAAAGTATTTTAAGAAGAGTTACCATGCAATGAGAGAAGACAATACTCCAAGTAGACATCATATGCTACCAAATAAAAGGCAGTACTAGAAATTTGACATTTTTTTGTGTGTTTTTGGTTGAAGAGTCCTTATACCCCTTCCAAAGATTATAGGCTACTGCTGGTACTACCAGATAAAATCAAAGATTTTATTGTAAGACCCTATTGTAGAAGACATCACATATTTAAGTTATCAAACATGGATAAGGAAAGGTTGATACCCCACTCCTACATACTAGAGTTCATAGTGCTGGAAGGAACTGTACATGCTATCTGAAGAAGAAACTAATTACCAAACTTACCCAGCTAAAAAACCTGCTAGTTATAATAATGGCTTACCTGCAAGAAACACGCTTATTTCAGCAATTGTGGCACACTTTATTTATTTATTATTGGATCCGAGAAATGGTCCATATGATAATATCCATGCTTGATATTGTTTACGAGGCCGAGAACCTAAGAACAACATAGGTCATGGGCCTGGAGTACTTCTACTATGTTCTGCTAATTAAATATACAATCACAATAACTTAATAGCATATTAGTCATAGATCAGTGCATTACTCTGTCCTCATCAGAGTAGATTCTTCTTATAATAGATGGTAAATAGCAAAGACACAAAGGGAGCAATGTGAGGAGAGTGAGAAATATTAGAACTCTCAGTTCTACATAGAATGACTTATGCATTTCTTCCCTTCAAGGCTAAAAGGTCTATGCAGAAGAGGTAACAGAAAGATTTTGGAACTAACTGGGACCATGACTCATGCACATGACCTACACAAAACCAACTGGAACAAAATCCCAGAAAGAAGTAAGGGAAGTGGATTAAAAAGTTCTAACCATAGCGAAGAATCGGTTGCTATCTACAGCAGGTTAAAAATGAAAACCAACTTTTCCTCAATTTAGTGTCACTGGGTATATCAACCAAATACCAAAGCATGCCTCAAGTTCAGGAGCAGTTAACCAAAAGAAATTAAGTCCACTATTTTTAAATTATATAGTTATGTATTTTGTGTGTGTAGTTTTTTTTTTCATTTTTTTGAAATAGAAAAAGTATGAAGTTCATTGGGTGGAATTGGAAACTTTAGGGGAAAGAGTAGGATCACACGCTGAAGTAGTCATTCCTAAGCACAGGTAAATAAGAGCAACAACTAACCTGACTTAATAGGATTGTGTGTATCTGTGTAACTGGCAAGCTGAAAAAAATGTTTTAAGGAATGACATAAAATGCTCAATCAAAATCACAAGTGACAGAAACATATGGAAGACAAAAAAAAAAGAATAATGGCAAAAAACACAAGATAAAATTGTGACAAGTAAAATGGCACATATTAATTCTACTATATCAGTTCTTACCAAAGTGATGATGACTGAAAATCATAAAGTAAGAAAGAAAGTTTCAGAGTGGATCAAAACAAAAAAGTCAAAATATGCCATGTACAAGAAATCATTTTCAACTAAAATGTTGTAGGTGAACATAAAAATATGGTGAAAGATACGTAATGTTTGTACAAATAAATAGAAAGTATGAGTATCTCTATGGATTTCACAACAATGAGTGGACATTAACAGATTTTATGTGATAATAGTCCAAGAATGCACACAGCCCCTAATGTGCCTAGAATATCAAAAGATATTTTGATATTCAAAGACTGATGAGAATATCAAAGACTGATAGAGGTGTGTGTTTGGGAGAGGGAATAGGAAGCATCTATTATAACTGAAGTTTGGCACTTGTAAGAAAAGTAATAGACTCCAGCAGGCCAAAAAACAAACTCAGTAAGGAAAAAAAAAGCATAAACTTCAGGGTAACATCAATTAATGAAGAATAATACACATTTATAGAGGACTTCAACAAAGACGCCCCAACAAACTTGAATTCACAGGAAAACACAATTTCCATTTAATGAAAGTATAGTGAAAGAAATAATAGAATAGAACCATGTAACAAGAAAAAGACAAAAATTTCTAAAACACGGAGATTGGAGATTAACCAACAAATTGTAGCAATGGAACAGCAGGAAAGAAGTTTAAATTATGTCAGGAAAAAGAACCCAATTTGTTGAGTCCACATGCTATACAGTGTCTACTAACATCATGGAACAAAGACAATGATAAAGAAAGACAAAAGGTCAGTTGTTGCTGGATTAATGAG